>NC_135360.1:23320000-23620000 GCF_051622035.1 Arctopsyche grandis
TGCCCATGCTATCATAATTATATAGCTCACCAACTTCAAAAAATACATGAAAGTCATTCACTCAGTATTGAGAATTTTCTTTTTCTCGACTTTATTGTTTGTCTATTGAATATACACTATTCTAATATTGATAATATTATTGCTCAATGGCATTCATATCTTTGTCATCTACATATTGTCGGAACATTTTTGAGAAAAACTGATATAATTGGTTTATCAAAATCCTGCCCTATGGTATGATTTTTTTCCGATTTATGTATGTAGCTACAAGAAGATAAATATCACAATAAGCTTCAAAAGTAAAAATTTTGCTAGAGTTTTATGCAGAAAACAATGAATTTATTATTGATATCTTTTCAAATTTCTCAATTGCAGTATCAAAAATTAATTTCGTCAAATGGAATTCTTAATACAAAATATACAAAAAATTCAAATTGCACCCCGGTGGCAATTTTTCTTCCTAACTTCCTATTTCCAAAATTATATAAATCAATTGAAATTAAATCAAATTTTCCAATTTAGAATGAAATTTAAGTGGAGATATCTTAGAGATTCGATCGCGGCGCGAAAGCCTTACACAGTCATCGCGTTTAAACGCATCTAAAGGTTAATTGAAACGATCTATCTATCCATTGGACATAATTGCTCCAAGGGCCGATGATGAATTACCATCCCCTCCCCCCTCCCCCACGTCCCATCAAACGGATATACCTATAGAAGACCGGGGAAAAGCGAAGGGGAGGATGAGTCGCATTCAAATTTCTCCAAGCCGACCCTCAAATTTCTAGAAAACGGGAAGCGCTTTAATCCCGAGTCAAGATTATAGCTGAGTCACCGTTAATAATATAATCGCCCAACAATTTCACTATAATATTACACGCCACACCGGCTGTCGGCCTCGAATATTTTGATGTGGGGATGAACATCACTCACCCCCTTTATCTCCTTTAATAACCCCAAATGTAGAATTACGAATGCTTATAAAAGCAGTGTTGCTTAGGTTAGAGGTGTATTAAATCACTTTCATCAATAAGAAAATAATGAGACTAGCCATCTTCAAATTGGTGTGTGGATCTGGTGATTAGAACTGATGAATATTTGTATAATAAGAATGGAATGGGCTCATTAGATAAAGAAGATATATGACAACCGTCACTACCCTTAGCTTCGACCAAAAAGTGCACACTAGATAACATTTACATATATCTTAGAACAGTAGTGGTATTTATAAATTATATATGAAAAAAAGGTGTCTTACGAGAAAATTTTTAAAATATCTTAAGTAAGATGTTAATTAGTTATATATTTTCTCAAATTATCTAGTCGAAGGTTTTGAAAAAAAACTGCTCACGACAGCACTATTGAAAAAATACAAACGAGACGATCCAAAAGAAGTGAGATAAACTAAAAAAATTGTATTAATATGATTCCAGAACTAGCATAAAATTCATCTAAGATATAAAGCAGTCTTGAAAGTCTATCATCTTTCCAGAGTCATAACTCTTTAACTTAAGATGGAAATAATCTAAAAATTCAATTAAATAGTGGGAGTTTTAAATTTGGAATACTTGGGCCATGTCATGATGAATTATTGAAGTGCACGAAATTATAAGCATTGGTAATAGTTAGTAAAAATGCTTTTAAAAAAGAACTGAAGTCCCTAATCAATTTGTGCTAATCAGTAGTTACCACCTGGGAGAACGTTTGGTAGAAGCGTTGAAATACCAACACTTTCCATATTAAAGGGTAAAGTAAATGGATGAATGAATCATCAACGGGAGAAATTTCCTGAAGTGCATCGGCGCGGGGGCAAATTTAAATTTAATTACGTCACGATCTAAGCTCAACTAGAAAGCGTAATAGGTAGTAGGTGAAACTCGCGAACAAGTTGTCAAACATTTCCCGAGCTAATTACCCTACCCAGCCTCCCCTGTAGAGTTTGTCATATACACACGTGCATGAACATGTACTCGGCAATTGTGGAGGCATGGATCGCTTCGTTCCGGGAATGCTTAATCGGTGGAAATGGGAAATGCTGGTCTGCAACCACTGTGTGTAGGCAGCGCAACATCCACGGTCATAATTGGAACATGGTAGATCATGTTGCCACAGTCACAGATCGAAAATCAGTTTCGGTCGAATTCGGTACACCTTAAAATGGACTGTGGTTAATTTAAATCTGGTATCGGCTTCCCCTCCCCTCCATGCAAACGGTGTGATAAATTCGTGGTAGGATTAATTATATACCGTAGTGTTTCCAAAATTGTGATGTACAATGTTGAATATTTATTTAAAACAAAAATACAAAAATTTCGATATTTCTGCTTGATTTTATGAATTTAATAATAATGTGTTGAAAACTATGAAACATATTATGAAATGATTTTATATGGTATTTGCCTACATCGAATGATACTGTTGCGTAGGGGTGGGTTCAGGATCCAAATGAAAAAGCCAAAGTCGATTCACAGCATTTATTCAATAATTCCAGAGGTCCTCACGAAACCATCACTCACTCCAGAATAATCTGATCTACCGTGTGTACCTCCTTATAAAAGGCAAGTTGCACACCATTTATGTATATATTGTCTAGGCACGTAAAGGTCAACCGTGGTGAGGCTATTGTTCTGTGAGAACTCCAGCGTATCCTTTGTTCTGGCACTTACTGAGTCCCATTAGCCTGATCCGGGGTATCTATTATTCACCCATGTATGCACTTAGACAGTGCTCTCTCTCTCTCAAATTTCCACGTTACAATACTTGGACACTTGGCTGACGGACATTTGGCTGAACGAGCACTTACCCGAACGGACATTTGGCTGAACGGGACACGGGCCGAATCAAATCTTTAATAGTTTGATTTATTTTATTTATATTTCCCCATGTCGTTACGGGCTGCCCCTGAGCAACATCTATGGTATTAAACTTATAAATTTTTAGATTATGATTTTTTTTAAACCATATTGGGTAGGATGGTTATAGTCAATTTAATGGGGAACCTTTTCATCAATGAATTCAGATAAATTTGTAAACGTATAACACGTACAATACTTCTGTACAATGTTTGACAATAGAAATCGTGTTTAATTCAAATATATAATAATTTTATACATATAATTAAAAAATCTTAATCTATATAGCATACTAGTCGCTTTGGAGCAATCTGTTAAGACGAGTGTGCATGATTGATTAAATAAAAAATAAATAAAAATAAAAAATGTTTTAATGTGTTTGCCTCTGTTTAAAATCCTCTCATGGTGCATTAAAATTAAAATAAATAAATTGGAGAAAATCTTAAGCACCGATAACTTCATGGGTCATATTTTTATTCAATTTTTTAAAGCTTTCCAGCTTTTCATATCTTCCGGTATGTTTCTATCCAAAAATTTGTTCCATTAAACAAAAGCACGTCAATATAATATTGTAAAAATTTAATATTCGAATACCTTTGTAGAAAATAAACGTTTAATCTTTGGATACACTTCTTTGCGTTGTACCTGGTTTGTTTACAAAGGATAACGTTCGATGTTGAAATTCGAGTTAATTCGACATAGTTTGCTTATTTACGTACAACCCAACCAATAAAACATGAACCGACCCTTACCACCCCAGTGCTGAACCGCCCTCTACATCTCAGCACCACCGCTAACATATTTTAGTTGAGGTCGAGAGCGCGAACGACCGCAAACGTTTTTGCACCAGATATTGTGAAACAACCCAGGTCCGCTGTTTATGCCGCGGTCGGTCAAAACTTGCACCACACACACCAAACTGTGAACTTCATGAATAGTGAAAACGAATTTCACATGTGCCGAAGGGTATAAAGTATACATATGTATGTACATTTATATCGAGCTTTCAGTCGTCATTCCTGGCAAATATTTTGACAAAAAATCTTCAAACATAATAATTACCACAATCTTCTTCTAATGTCGTTCTTCTGGCGAATGAACGTGGTCCCTTCCAAATGATTTTAATAAAAAAGAATTTTTATTCTTTTTATATTTAGCTTTAAAGCTCTGCCTCCTTAAATTTCTAACTGTATGCTCAAATTATTGTAACATATTCCGTTTGTCACAGACATTATTATCAAACTAACCAATAGATTTTGTGACAGAATCACTAATAACCATACTGACCCACTATAAGAAGTAAAGAGTCTCGGCGATTACAACAAAATGTCTATACCCTTCATGTATGTATAAACACAGATTTCCTTAACACAATCTGCTTTAGAGAGTCTTTAGTTAATATTATGTAAAAAATGTATTATGATTATTTAATTATAAGAATTGTAAAAAGGTTTTTGAGCTCTTTTTTTCCTATTATGGTATACTAAATTAACATTAAAATAATATAATATTATACTATAATTACTAATGGAAAAAATAAAATTGTAAAATAGAAAAAAACCAATAGAACAGAAGCTATTAAAATAGGTGGAATTTCGAACATAATTTATTAATAGTAAAAAGTATTTAAAAATCAAAATCCCAAATAATAATTGTAATATTGTGTTAAAAAAAACATGACCCAATCCTCAATAGCTTTTTCACTAAAATACTTTGATTTTAAAATTTATTTCAAATATCAAAACAAAGCTTCATTTGTGAACTATAATTGTTGCATTACAATCATTATTTCATTCACCATTCAATTCTAGATGAAGGCCTCTCCAAAACGTTTCCATTCGTATCTATTTGGCACAACTCTCATCCAACTCACCTCACCCATTTTTACTTTATTTTTTTTACGTTTATTATATCTCCTCAAAATGCCAAGCATACATAAAGTGGTACATAATTCATAGAGTACATTGGGATTTGTTAATCATTTAGGTGTTCAACTAACGTTAGGAAATAGATATAATTGACAATTGAAGTTGCATAGATGATAGTTGTGACAAAATTAAATGTTTACATATTCTACCCATGATGACAGAATTGTAATACAATACGGTATATTAAAATCCTTTAATTTTCTGTTATTCTTCAAAAAGATTTTTGTATGCACTTTGATCATGTTTTCAATATTTTTGAGTAGCGTTTTTTTTTTTAAATTCATTCAACATTCGAGAGAAATCGTTAGGGAAATGATACAATTAAGTATGACAGTTCTAACATTTAAGTAAAATGCTAAAAAAGATGTGAAATAAAGTCTGCCGTGGTGATATTACATCATCCCACAGTGCGTCGTCGGAAAATTCTCTCCATAGAATTGAGGAATCGTCAACGCAATTTCTAAGTTAATTTATCACGTTGATCGAACAATATGCGCGCTACATCTTCTATGTGAAGATTTGCGCGCATGTAATTTTTTGCGTGCGTAGGTACGTTCGCCTTGGGCGGGTAGCAAATTGTTCGAGTACGCCGCTGTGATTGATGACTCGCCCCGTTTTCATAATCACTCCATAATAATTAATTGTAAATTATGGCGGGGGCGTACACCTAAACAGGGGTGTATAGGATGGGGTATCTAGGAAAGCGGGGGGCGGCATTAGCGTTAATTGTCGGAGAGTGCAGGGGCGTGCGAAACACCGCACCGGGGCCAGGGGAGCGATCTCGCAACAGGAACTCATTAAGGCATCCGGTTGATCGGAATGGCCTGTGGTCGAATGCGAAAGCGCATTCAATGCAGATTGCATCCGAGAATTAAATGAAGAATGAACGGCGTGCGTGCTTTGAAAATAAGAATTATGAAAACGCACGCGTATATTGTATTGTGCGTTTAATTGCTTTCCATTGTGAGGTTGGATTTTAAATTATAAAAATGCAAATTAAAAAAAAAACTAGATTTTATAGCCGTCATATAAACAAGTGACGCCTATAAATCCGAGATCATCTTTCGCATATTTATAAAACTCATGTCGTTGAATAGAATATGAATAACGTTTCGTAATTTTGAGAGTTTTCTTGGTGACTTATAGACAGCCCACAATATTGGATCAAAAAATGCACATACATATGTATAAAATTCTATACTACCTTCAATTATTTCATTTTTACTGTTAATAGATTATTTTCACTATACATCTTAGATATATTCTAATAACTAGTGATTCAATGATCATCATCCATTTTACACACTATTTTTCTTCATTATATTTATGTTTTTATCTTATTTTAATGTTAGAATATACAGCATAATAATAAAAAACATATTAAAAACCTATTTAAAGTAAATAATACATTATATTCTTATATATGTAGTTCTACCTACAGACTCTTTGAAATAGACGATATAAATCAGTTCATTAAATGTATTATTAATTACAATGTCGTTTTACAAAGCCAATATTGCAAAAAAATGATAACAAAAATGAAATAAATGACTTTTTTACAACAACTCTCGTAATTTTCTTACATTCATTAATACATTTGTAGTTCTACCGATAAATGCAACAGGTAAATCTTTATTTTATTACAAAGACATTAATTTACATCACTTTATATCTAAATGATGCTGAAATGTTGTCGATGTAGTTAAAATATAAATTAATTAAGCATAGGTACATGAAAATTTCACAAATCATATCAATTGAATATCATATAATAACTAATGACTCTTGAAATTGGTTAAAATATGATAAGAATACAGCCTTGCTTTTATTTTCATTTAATACAAATTTTTATACATTGATGATAATACCTAAGATGTATGTATGTATAGTGAAAATAATTAATAAACAATTCATTCATCATTGAAACTTATAATTTAAAAATTTTAATATTATAGAAAACTTCTACCCCATAATATTTGAGATATTTGAGATCAGTATTCATATGGGATAAGCCTTCAAGTACATATAATAGTCGAAAATTGCGAAAATTTATATGTAATTTTAATCAAAATGTTATTTTAAACGCTTGCGGTTGATTTGCCGCCCTGTTCTTACGACGACCTTATCTAACTGAAACGCTGCACGCCCCTGGCTATATGGCGTATAGCTAAAGTTACAAGCTTAAGCAATATAAGTTATTCATTATGGGACTTAATGAACCATTCACCACCATATTATTACTATCAAACTTGCCTATAACGACTTTTGAGCGTGTATCGCGAAGGCCTATATTATGTACACGTAGAATAGATAATTTAGTTTAAAATTTATCCGATGTGCTAAATTTTCAAGCGAAAATAAAAAAAAATCGTTTCATTTTATTTCACGAGAATCTCAATTAACAAAATTTCTTAACAAGTCACCTTTTGAACACATTTTTTTCAGCGCTTGTTAAAGGTGTTGTAAGGTGCTTTTATCAGCAATTGAGATACCTTAATTAATATTTTTTTTACGAGTGGCGAAAGAATTTTATCGAAATTAAGCTTGTTGAAAAACAACGTTTTGCAAAAATGAAGAAAACAATCGCAAAACTTTCGCATCGACTTCTACATAAATGATATGTAGTACATTGAACTTTTTTCTCACTTATATTTCAATACATTCAATTAAATAAATACGTATGATTTCAAACTTAATTGTAACATATGCAGCCACCTAAAGCATAACGAAAGTTTTAAATGGACATTTCGCATTATTACAAAAATGAAACATTAAAACTCGGCCCATAAAAAATAATATTCGTGAATCTTTTATTGTACTCATGAGTGTATTGCACGCTTAAAAATTCGTTCTCTAGTGAACTTAATTTGCATTGAAAAATTTTATCACATAACAAATACAGCGATTTTGTATTATAATTTAGCTTTTCCTCTCGGTATACATATGTGGGGTACGTACTTATAATCATCTAAAAAAATCTTCTACCAATGGCCGATCGTAAGGCTATCCCTACGGCGTCTTTAAATCAACCCCCTAAACCTAATTTCGACTCTGATTTATGCCGATCTAGAGGACTCGGGTCCTCGAAAAAATATAAGGGGACAGGTAAGCGGCTTACCCATCAATAAATATCACATATTATTGCTCTCACTAAAAATACGCTTCAGGAGAAAATAAGGGAAATATGTTTTCATATGGGGGAAAATAATATACCTACATATTTTATTTCATTTTTTGTGATTTCGCATCATAAAAATGTATGAGTTTGAACGAATATTCTATGTGAAGACAATTTTAGTGTAGGCGTGTACATAATATATATGTGTCGACGTGTCCCATCACTTTGATTTTCGTTTTGACGTGAATGAACCCTTCACCCTTTTACTGTCATTATCAAGAATGAACTTAAATTGCGCCAGTCTGTGCTGTTTATAATATAGACCGTGAACGTGTGTCTAAGTTCTTTAGAATACAAAAAATAAAGTGGAAATTTCAATTTTCAATTTATAGTTCATGTCCATACAGTTTTAAAGAGGTTAAAATTGTTTTAGAAAATTGACAGGTTGCGGTCAAAGATTCTAAAGCAGTGTTATTTTTAGCGGAAAATACCACAAATGACATTAAATTTTATTTTGATCTTTTATAATATACTAGTGGTTTTACCCGGCTTCGCTCGGTATTTGTAATATAAACCACTTAAACATGGCTAGTCTAATAGTAACATTTGTTTGTAAATTTAACGCCACGGATTCTATGAACCAAAACTTACATACATACATACAAAGTTTCTTTCGAAATTATATATTAGATATGAGGAATAATTCATCTTCTGATATCTACTTTTTAACGTATAAAACTTATCGTAAATTTTATATTTAAAATTACCATAGTCGTAACTGAAAACCAAAATTATTTTCAATAGCTAACTACCCGAAAGCAAACTTTGACAAATTAAGTTTTAAACTTTATGGTCTGTAACAGAATCATTACTCATCTTACATAAATATTTAATAAAAATTGAATAATAAATAAACTAATTAAAAAAATCATATGTATTATACATTGTACAATGTACATATACATATTTATTTTGTATATACATATGAAATATATAAAAGTCGTTTTTCACACGAACTTTTGCAATTTTTCGTTTGTAAATCCGATATTTTTTCTTCAACATCAATTTTCCAGACGTACATTTTATTTTGAAAAATATTCTCAATTACCACTTTACAAGTTTTTAACTAATATGCGCTCTAATGAATCGTTTAATTTTAAGTCTTTAAAGCATATGCGAAATTTTTTGAGAAGGTATCGCGCTGTCTACCAGAAAAAATAAATACTCAAGTTTAACTAAAAAAAATCTGATAATAAAAATACCAAGACCAAAATTATTTCACTCATTATATTATGTACAAACACCTTAGCTTGGGATTCCTATTTTTTGTCTTATTTCTCCAATGAATTTGTTGAATGCCGCGAGCGAACCTATTTTTTTAATAATTTTAAATTTAGAAAATTCAAATTATTTTTATTTTTATTACTTATATTACAAACCATCATTTTAGCTCCATTCCACTAAACATATACATATGTATGCATAAATGTATTATAGTTTTTTTTTAATATTTAAAAGGTGACATATCGTGCATGCCTGATAGCATCACAATTGGTGATAAAGTAGCGCAGAAGTCGATATTTATTTATATTTAGGACAAATAATAGACATGTCCAGTAGTAATGAAAGAGAAATAAAAAGACGTATGAAATTGGGATGAAGTGCATTTGGATGAATGAATGCGGCTTTTAAATAAAAAATGCCACTTTGCCTGAAGATAAAGATATTCGATCAATGTGTTTTGTCAGTGATGACGTATGGATGTGAAACTTGGACATTGAACGCCTTGTTGCCACACAAATTCCAATGCAAGTTGCTACTCAAAGAAGTATAGAACGTTGTATTCTTCGCACAACGAGGAAAGATAAGAAACGGAATACGTGAGTGAGGAGTATGACAAGGGTAGTGGATTAAGTGGATAGAGTGAAGAGATTGAAATTACAATGGGTGGGCCAATGAATGGTGAACAAAAGAAGTGCTAAATGATGCCCAACAGAATGCAAAGGGTAGACGGAATTAGAAAAATGTGTGGGGTGACATGGACGAGAGTTGTGCAAAACAGAGACGAGTGGAAGCGTGGTGGATTGTGAATGGCTGTAGATGATGATGATGATGATTTATTTATTTTTTTATTTTTATTTTACATACAGACATATATACAAATATACCAGGAAGGCTTAACAGGTAAACCCCAAATGCACCTTCCTGGTCCACATAATTATTACATAGATACATACATGTAAATCTAACAATATCTGACATCTATGGTCAGATATTACAAACATCGTATTAATACGATAAATAACGATGAATAACTTTCATGTAACAATACGAATTTTATATTCGATAAACAACCACAGAGACATCTATGGTGAGCAATATGGCGAAACCTAAGATATAACAATAACTAAAGGTTCGCAACAGAAAATTGGGAAGGAAACGCCAATTTTACAGGAATCGTTTCAATGAAAATCAGAAAAATCTTGACAAACCAAGGTCTGGCCAATAGCGAGACTTCGAACTCGTAACATCAAGTACGAGATAATTCAACATTCACCACTAGACCACGCTACTGGTTAAAATTGATGATGATACGCATACCAAAACTAAACTTAATAACTTACAATTTTAAACAGTTCCCCAAATATTCTCTCAGAATTCAACACGTATACATATGCACACAATAAAGCGATAAATAATACACATCGGCAGTGAATCTATCGAATTTTCCCGAAGACTAAAAGCCGAGAATCGCTGCCGCACGACCAGCTAGCGGTCGACCATAAAAAAGCCCCTATTTTATTCTATCGTAACGGGGTAAAAGCTCCAGAGGATAAATAACCTCAAAGTTTAGCCGAATCCATTACGCGGGGGTGAGGTCACGTGCTATGTTAACCATAAAAGTTTGTTTAAAAGAGTGGGTCGCGTGGGTGTGCGACCTACAAAAACACACATATTCTCACACCTCGTCGCACCCTGAAGAGTGTGTACGAGACCGAACCCCTCATCCCTCCCCATTCGCACACCTATGTATGTAGTGCCGATCAGAAAATCCCCGCACAACCTCCCGACCACTCGGCAATAAACGCTGGCTGGATAGTTAAAACGACTGTGTGATGCGGACGGGGGTGGGGGTGAAATTTATCGTTCAAAAATAAAATTAAAACGCGTTCGCAGCAGCAGCAGCATCCAGGCCGACGGTATTATATATCTTAACGCCCTTTACGACTCGTGCCATTTTTACAGCGCGTAATTTCATACAACTTTATTGAGACGACGCTATCGTTTTTCGAAATTGTTAAATTGTACGCCCCCCTACTGTAGAACGTGGCAGGAATGAATGCTTTCGCTTTTTCATACCATGTTGACGACCGTTTTAAAGGGGGTTTTTTAATTCAATATACATCATTGTTATTTAAAGTCATTATTTGGAGTTTAATTTTGCGACAGACTAATGAATTCACAATGTTAACTCTGTAGGTCGATGTTGTACTTCTTTCTACGTAATATTCACTCATTTAATAAATAATGGGTTGACGGACTATTGACCAAATGCACACTTGAACGATAGACACTAGGCTGATAGACGCTTGGCTGAACGGACATTAGAACAACGGGCATTTGGCCTAACGGACATTTGACCGAACGGATATAAGGCCGAGGGGCATTTGGCCAAATGAAATTTTGAATTGTTTAAATTTATCAAAACTATCATTATTATTATAGAATACTGTTCGGAATTGTACAGTGGTAGTTCGTCGACCTCAATTGTTTCCCTAATTGATGATGTCAGGGAGCCTGACATATTGACATCTGAAGTTGTAAATGCCATAAAGAAACTGAAATGTAAAAAGTCTCCTGGCAGCGATGGTATACAAGCTGAACTTCTGAAAGAGCTTGGTGAAACTGCGATAAAGGCGCTATGTAATATGTGCAACAAGATCTGGGTAAACGGAGTATGGCCGAAAGATTGGGTCAATTCAATATTCATTCCCTTACACAAGAAAGGATCTACAAAAAAATGCGAGAATTACAGGACCTTAGCCTTAATATCGCACTCTAGTAAAGTATTGCTGTATATAATTAAAGATCGTTTGAGCAGTTACCTTGGATGGCAAATACCGAACGAACAAGCAGGGTTTGTAAAAGGCAAAGGGACGAGGGAACAAATACTGAATATACGTCAACTCATTGAAAAATGTCGGGAGTTTCAAACTCCAGCCGTTCTTTGTTTTATAGACTATAAAAAAGCTTTTGACTTTGTGAACTGGGACTATCTGTGGAAAGTTCTACTGGACATGGGAGTCCCCATGCATCTTGTAAAGATAATACATAACTTGTATAATGATAACAATGCAGTAGTTCGAATCAATTCGCTAAACTCGACAAATTTTCGAGTACAACGTGGAGTAAGGCAAGGGTGTATATTATCTCCAGACCTATTTAATATATATGGAGAGTATATAATGCGTAGAGCACTGGATGGTTGGAAGGGTGGAGTGTCCATTGGTGGTAAAAAACTATCCAATCTTCGGTATGCGGATGACACAACGCTCATAGCTAATAATCATGAAGAAATGGCCGAACTGATCCGTCGTGTTGAGACAGAGAGTAATGTGCTTGGCCTCCAGATAAACCGCCCCAAAACAAAAATTATGATAATTGACCGTCACCAACAGCTGCAAAACAACAACTCAGCTTTAAACGGTATAGATGTGGTTGATAATTTTGTCTATCTGGGGTCACTCATATGTAACAACGGCGGCAGCGAATTGGAAATACGGCGCCGGATTACATTAGCAAAATCGGCAATGTCACAACTAACGAAGATTTGGAAGAATAGAGCCATTACAACTGCTGTCAAAATCCGTCTCGTGAAGAGTCTCGTTTTTTCTGTCTGCCTTTATGGTGTCGAGACGTGGACCATGAAGGCGGCGGATAGACGGAGAATCGATGCCTTCGAGATGTGGTCCTGGAGACGGCTACTGCGCGTGCCTTGGACCGACAAACGCACGAATGTGTCTATTCTTGAAGAATTGAAAATCAAGGATAGATTGTCAACAATATGCCTGAAAAGTATATTGCAGTTCTTCGGCCACATTGCACGAAGAGGTGAGGAGAGCCTGGAGCGGTTGGTTGTGGTTGGTAGCGTCGAAGGCAGAAGAGCCAGAGGCAGATCCCCCGCACGCTGGACTGACCAAGTATCTGCAGCGACGGGCGCTTCCACGGTAGCAAGTCTTCGCCTGGCCGAATTTAGAACTGAATGGAGGCAGCTGGTTGACCGCACATCATAGTCACGATCCTCAGTGATGAGGGAACCGACAGCAATATATCATTATTTCAGTGAGTTTTGAGTAATTTCGATACACAATCGGTCAAATATCCGTTCGGCTAAGCAGCCGTCTGCCTAACGCCTGTCGGCCATGTGTCCATTTAGCCAAAAGTCAGCGCACAAACACTTTTCAATGGTTAAATAATCCTTGCCAAATCATATTAAAATGCGGAATATCAATCAGCTCATGCAGAAGATTTTAAAAATTTAATTTAAAGATGAATTAAAAATTCTGAATATTTAAGACATTTTGTTTTAAATTGTTTTTATAGCTGTACTCCACACTTTATGATTTAGAGTCAACATATATTTGTTCATAATCTTTAATCACTCAAGATGTGTTTTAAATTCAAATGATTCATTCAAATTCTGATAATAGAGCCTCGATTTATCTGACAGGTTATTTATTTATTATTTATTAATAGTTTTATTTATTATTTATTAGATTAATAGTTTTGGACCATTGTAGCATTACTGGAAGAACCTAATGCGCCACAATGGCCTACATTTAACAAATATATAAATACAAGTAAAAAACAGAAAAATTAGAAAGCAGAAAACATGGTAAAATAAAATAATAATAAAAAAGTAACAAAAGGAAAATAATAATACAATTAAAAGAGTACATAAAAATGTACAAAGGTGAAAGAAAAAGTAAAATAAATCAAACAAAATATGAATAAAAAATAAAATCACAGCGAGGCCCAAATGGAAGAGAGTAGATTAAGATTCCACTCATAAATCACATTCAAATTAAGAAAGTAATTATGAGCGCAGGTTACCAGATAAATATGTTAAAATAACATCCGATAATCTACGCTCCCCAAGGTGGAAAATATCACATTCAGGGACGGCAGCAACGATTTCATTGATGGCAGGATGTTATATTTATGTATATAAAAATGAATATTTTTTGTATATTTTTCAAAATCACAGTTTTCAATTTAGCCATCAGCATAGGTCGGTCGTTGCGTTTATGCTAACGACCGAGAGGTTCCCGGTTTCAAGCCTTGGGTTGACCACGATTGAAAAGAATTTAATTCGGAAGTATTTCCGTAGTCAATTTATCTGATTTCTAATTATGTTAATGTACCTGTACTTCTGTAGTTTATTAATTTATCTGATTTCATTATTAAAACGGTTCCTCGTCAAATTGGCAAAACCATCCTACCCACTATTTGAATATGATTTCAAATGTATAGTCTTATACGTTTATAGAACCCGGATTGACATATTAGGAAAATATAAGTTTTATGGAAAAAAATCCCTCTCATTTTAATTTACATGTCTTGTCTTATTGACTGTTAATAGGTTTTGTGACAGGTAAGAGCGATTTGAAGATTTTTTTCTACCTAATAATTTTTTCTAAAATACTTGCCCGAGAAATTTCGGGCAAGTATTTTAATTTTATTGAGTAACAACAGTTTTCATTCATTAAGAACCAGTAATCATTCTAAATGATCTGAACTCTTAAAGCATTTTTTACCAACTTTCACTTTCCTAAATAATGAATACCAGGTGGATTCCATCGCACGTCAAATATTAACAATATAAATTAAAGGTTTTTTTATATTATGTTTATTTATTTTTATAAAAAATCAAAATTGTGTAAAAGGTTTATATTGTGTAAAGGTTTTCAATCAACGATACCCTTAACCATTTTACATAAAGGTTTCAACTTTAATTAAAATTTAAAATTGGAAAGTATTTTACGTGTAGTAAATTCTATTAAATGATCAATAAGGGTAAAGGTTTTTATTGCAGGATTGATTGTATATAGTATATACAATCAATCCATTTATTCCTATATACATTTATTATAAAACGATTTTAATATTACAATATGATAAAGGAAATATAAATCGGATTTACTATCATATGATATATAAACGAGATATACTTATATAAATAGTTATGTATGTACATAGATGATATATTAAATCTGATAAATGAAATAATTTTGCGGGTTAAACCACGTGAAATTTTTATATTACTTCAGATATAATATAATGTTTTATCATCAGGTATACGATAAACAAAACATGTTTATTTCATGTAAATAATTAAATGTCACGCTTTATACGTATGAACATATGATTTTGAAATAAACCTCCCGCTCTTACTCAAATATCATCGCAGAATAAATTTTCCCGAGTGCGAATTTTCCACCTGTAAAATAAATTGTTAAAAAATAAACATAATTTTTCATCCGGCAATGTGACCCATATGAATAATAAAAGCGAATAACGTTACTCCGGTATTTTTTATTATCATTATTTTTTTTACGTACAAAATCTACGAAAAAGGTATGTACATATGTACATCATTGGAGATTTTTCTGTACGAAAAAAAATGAACAAAAAACCTGGGAAATACTAAAGTTTACTCACAGCAAAATCAGAATACAAAAATTAAATTTTTATATGTATTCTAAGAAAACAGTAAAACTACCCAGCTTCGTGTCTAGATTTGGACACGAGGCAATTTTCTCCGTATCGTATTTTGCATTGAAAGTTTTATTAAGTTTTTACGTATGTTTACAAGCCTTACATTAAACAGAATCGTAAGTTATGTGTTACGCTCAAGATTACTTTTTAAAGTGCTAAAGTTTTAAACGTTGTATTAGTGTCAGCTTGATAATACACGCAACTACTCTTAATAGCTAAGATTTCCACATAATAAATTCAAGAGGCGGACGAGGGAAATTCGAAAAGTTTCACTACGCCACAACTTAAACGAAGAAAAATGTATTTTTACGGTCATATACTGATGTCAAAATAGACGCAAACGTATAAACCTAGGAAAATCTCAATATTAAATGCAAAAACTCTTCAATTACTTTATTATATAATAAAAATATAATTTATATTGGGGAAATTAGGGTGCTTCGATTACCGCCATCTGAATTAATTTGAATAAAATATGAAATTGTTTATTTACGAACGTAAACGTTCCACCCGTATCATCCGATCTCTTTTATACGCTGCTTTTGAATATTCAACGCATTTTAAATAATTTTCCCGGAGTGAAAATTTTGTTCGAAAGTAAACAAGGTGGATATCCCGGCTGCTCTGCTCATTTCAGAGATGACAATAAACATTCGCCATGTTGTTATCATTAATTTATTATTGTTTAATTGAATCAAACTGTTGTTCTTACATTTCGCTCGAACGATAAACACAATCTATTTATTTGATTGAAGTTAAAGATCATTGTTTTTACATGAATTTCATATCTTATCATAATTTTGTTTTCATAAGAGACAAGATGTATTTAAAATTAGTACATGATTTGATTTTTAAATGATTTTTATTATTACGAAATTACATATGTTCACAATACATATTATATCTATTTTAATAGCTACTGATCTACTGATCATTTTCTATTTTACAATTTTATTTTATTTGGTTAGTAATCATAGTATTATATTATTCGAATGTTAATGTACAGCATAATAGGAAAAATTAGTACATGAAGAATCATAACATTATAGGTAGATTCTTTGAAAATGTTTATCGTATATGTATATAGGTACAGTTATATAAACATATGTATGTAGTTAAAATATGTTATATTAATATACTGAAAGTTCGCATATATTTTACTTAAATAGTTTAAATCTGCTTTAGTTTCTTAGATCTAATAAACACAAACTTCTAAAATTCGACTATTTTTATCGATGTTAAACATCAAAACTTACAAGTGAAGTTTCTCATATATAATATTATACACATGGATCTTACACATTTTAATAAGACAACAAGATACATTTGAGGATGAAAATAATTCAATGATCTCGGGTTGACAGAATGTTATGACAGATGAGGTGTCATAACATTAAAAAATCGCATTATTGCACATACATATGTTCATATGTATTCTATTATATTTGTTTACATATATAATATTTTTGCAATATATTAACGTATATATATATATAAATAAATATGTTTATCAAAATTCTCCTTTTATTCAAATTCTTAAAATCTCCATAATCAGAACGATTAGATCATTGAATTGGGCTTCAATTTATCATAGCAACAAATTGATAAATAGTAATTCTATATTCTTAATTATTTTCAAAACTTATGCTAGCAATATGCATCAATTATCTTTTATTTTCTTTTTGAATAAAACTAGTTCTTATATATTCCGAAATAAAATATACTAAGCTGACATATTCGATGATCAAACTCTTAAGTCAAGTTCCACTATTTACGATTCTATCTCCCACGTGTGTACCGGTATGTATTTGGTTCCAATTTTTTCTTCCGAATACGTATTGACTTAGTCCACTCGAGTACCGAGAGATCCATTTATAAAATTGTTGACATCGAGAGGGTAAAAGGGTTTATTTGAACGGATTAAGAGGGATTAAACTTTTCACCTGAAGGGAAGATCAACACACAAATCTCTCGCAAACGCGGAATAGGACTACGAGGGGAGGGAGCCCAAGATCTGACTACAGGACCCCTCACTCTTCGGCAAAAATCGATTCGCTCGTTTGGAAAGGTCACCACGAAAAGGTCGAATGTGTGTTCGTTTCCAAAATTTGATGAATCTCGGCTTGCTAATTACTTCTGGGACCGTTTGGCGATAATGATGATTGCCCGGGACCTCCGGATACACGGGATTCTGTTTCCTTTGTGACCGCGAATGTGTATGTGTGTGATGGATTGTCCCTCTCCTGTCCCACATGTATTAAGTCGTCACAATGGTCGACAAGTCAAACTTTCCCCGTTAAGTATAATGCGTATGTATATTCAGTTCTTGGCCTTAAAATCGACATTGTCTCAACACTTGCACGTAGTGTTGCGTAATGTAATGGTGTCTTGTACATGTCTTTGGATAATTTGAACGCATTTCCAAAGTTTCCCGTCAAGGGCGGATTACTAATGCGGCCCTAGAAGGACCAAGTTCGGGGCAAGCGTGGGTTTCAGCGTCGTATCGACGTTTAAGTTCGGAAGTGTTTTACTTGACTTTAAAATTTTGGGTTTTTTTTACTGTCGAGTAGAAACAGAGGGTTTTTGTGTTTTTCTTTTGAGTATGCCAGTTTTGAGGTGGGATTTTGCGAAAGTTCTTCGCATGTTTTTATTTATTGTGTGTTTGTGTTTTTTTTGTTCAATTAAATATTTATATTCTGTTTAAACCTTTTGTTGACTCTTTCGGAATATATCGATTCATCGGAATTTTAGGGTTTAATATAATTTATTATATCTCATATGAATATAACGTGGGTTCCCGGCTTTATTTAACTTAAGCCAAATATTATTAAACCCATATATCATAGAGAAACAGTGACATAAAATTCGTAGATAAAAGCTTTCACACAAATGTACCACCCTTTCCTGCACGAGCTAATTTTTTCACAAAATTGTGACGTGTCTAACTTTTGATCATATTTACGTATATACATACATATGTATGTATAGTAAAAATATTTTTTTAACAAATATTATTGAGTTCATTTATGGATAATATTTTCTAGGGAAGAAGATAATAAATAAGCCCTTTTAATAGTATGAATTCATAAAATAAAAGAATTATATACGTTCATCATATAAAAACAATTTACAATATGTTTATTTATCTACTTATAATTATTCAAAATACAATAAAAACTATGGATTTCCAACAAAGCAAAGCTGGTTACTTTCGCTGTTCAAAAATAAAACTTAATTTATTTTAAATGATGCACTAAATAAATATGTATAATTTTACGAAAAAAATTCAAATAAATTTACGTTTGTTACTACAGTATTTTATATTTCTGAAGATCAATTAGAATTTTAAATATCCCCAAAATAAATCGTTGGGCTCACGACAATCCTTTCGTTTTCAATATTTATATTTGTTATAACTGTCGATCCCAAAACTACACACTTCGAAACACAAAGCAGCGATGTATGACTATCGCAATACTTCCATACAACACACATCTCGTTCAATTCAATCAGACCAATGGCCGACGATCTAAATTGAGTTTTCTTCTTCCCGTCAACTGGACCACGTCCCCAACCATTTTGGGACAGACAGGGCCAGCAGAATTTTCACTGACGGAGAGAAAGTTGGCCATCCACGTAGAAATTTTTGTAAAAACTTGTCTATCGTAGTGATTTCTTATAGACCAGCAACCTGCATGTAAAATCATAAAACTTTTACTCACAACCTAGATGTGTTCGTCACTGCCTTTCAAAAACTCAAAATATAATACAAATAAATTTTTATTTTTATACATATATTGAAATTTTTATTTTTATACATATATTAAAATTTTTATTTTTATACATATATTAAATTTTTTATTTTTATACATATATTAAAATTTTTATTTGTATACATATATTAAAATTTTTATTTTTATACATATATTAAAATTTTTATTTTTATACATATATTAAAATTTTTATTTTTATACATTTATTAAAATTTTTATTTTTATACATATATTAAAGTTTTTATTTTTATACATATATTATTAGTAAAAGATTTCTTGATTAAATCATTGAGAAATTTTATGTTTTTATGGATATAATTTTTTAATTGTATTCTAATAACGCAGCCGACGATATTTGATTGGACCTACATATTACTAGTTATTAAACAATGAAAATAAAATATCAAAACCATGTTTGTATGAATGATTTTCTACATCTACATACATATAGGATACTCGACAACTGTACTTTAAATTTCAATTGGTTTAAAATTTTTATTCTACAAATTTTTGGTTTTGGTATTGTATCGATGATATAGCCACAGCGCAAGCAAAGAGGTCGTGGGTTCAATTCCTAGCCAAATACACAGCTGGTAAGATCCTGTATTTATGAAAAAACAGATCAACCGTCTCCTGCTAGAATTTTCCGATTTTTCTATATAAAATTTATTTATTTATTTTATTTTATTGTCACAAATCAATACACACTCGCCATTACAGATTTGCTCCAATGCGACGGGTGTACGTTAATGAAATACATAAACAATCAGAAATCAGAAATACAGTAATACATACATATACAATCAGAATATATAGAATATAACAATTAAACAGAAATAATAATCATAGTGACATCTATGGATTTCAGATTACTGTGTATAATTAATACAAATTATACATAGGCAGATTTTTGTGACAACAGGATTAGATTTAATACCAATTTTCAGGAACCGTTTCAGCAATGATCAGATAAAATTGGCAAACTCTGATAGAGAAACGATCGATTTGGAGTCACAAAACCCCCAAATCTAACCAGCAGTGGCGAGGACACGAACCTATGACCTCAGTGATGCTAAATATATACGCTATCACTAAGCCAAACTGCTGGCTAAAAAAATAAAATGTCAGATCCAATAAATCAGATCCTCTCTCGATTTCTCACAATTTTGAGTTATTAGCATATTTGTTGAATCTTTTAAAAATATACTACCTACATACATAATTTATAGATTACAAAAATTTTGTTGACTGTTCATAGATGTCTCTATTGTATTCTATGTACTGTTATGTTTAAAAAATTGTTGGTACTTACATATGTACAAAAATAATCTGACCATGTGTGTCGACATGGGGTAATACCTGTCATGGCACATATGTATTTAATTTTAAAAAATACAAGCAATTAATTTCCAATTTAATTAAAAAAAAATTAAGCAATTAATTTCCAATTTAAATCCCGGCTAAAATTTTAAATTTTGTTATATTTACGGATATACGTATGTACATATGTATGTATGTATGTATTATGCTGCTAGGATCTGAATCATTATAAAATCTCCTGTCTAAGTTTTCTGGCTTTATCTGAAAACAGTTGAAACGACTTCATACAAAATAAGCATCACCTACCAACAAAAAACATTATCTATTCCTACTTTTTATTATATCTGTTCCAGATAGCAAGCGTGAAAACTTTTTTCAAGACAATTCAACTTCTAATGTTTGATATTGTGAATTATCCACAAGGCACAAAAAAAGATTTTATTAATTTGTCTCTCGTGGGGTCTTGGCGTCCTTAACGATGAAAAATTTCATAGAGACTCGTCTACAGATTAATCTCTACATGAATAGCTACCAACGAAACGATGACCGGAATGGCCAACTGACCGGCAACGACCGGATCTCTGGCGACTCGGTCGAACCATGTAAACACCGTACGCTCGACAGAACTGCTGGGAACAGTCGGTCGAACGATGGGATCCCTTCACCCGTGAAAAGATAACAAAATTGGCATACGGCTCGTAAAAACCAGAGGTCCGAATTAACCCACTACACTCGCGTTTTATTGTAATCCAATTGGAACTCGGACCGACTCTGACGACACGCCTTGTTTGTGCTCGTGGTTACCAATCTGCGGTTCGCAATCGTGATTTAATATTATAATAAGGATATCTAGAGTTTTTCGATTGACTTAAAGTTACCGTATTGGGTAAAGATTTTGATGAAACATTATAAAGTTAATATATAAAATATATTATGTAAAAAGTCGTGTGAGGCATTTTATAATATACAATTATATATACTAATTTGCATATTCTTTATACAAAAGTACAAACTTATATGGGTTAGTTGGTATTCTACTTCGAGCCTATATATATGTATGTATGTAGATACTTCCGACTCCTACTCAAAACTATGTGAAAGTAAACGCTCTAATTAACAAACCCTCATTAAATGCTCTTCATATTTAGCGGTCACACGTCAGAATCGTCAATATCTCAAATTGTAATTCTCGGTGTTCAACAATATAAAACAAACATATATTTTAATAACATTAGCGTGCCGTCATTGAACTAGAGGTACTAGGCTAGTCCCCTAAAATCTTTTACATAAAATTTTAAAATATCAGCAATTCAATTATAATAAATTCAAATCGTTGTTCTTATTGATATTTTTCACCGGATTAGCGAAGAAACCTATCTGAGGTAGTGGTAGTAATGGTGGATTGTTATAGTATGGTCCGCCGCGTCGTTCACTTGCACGGACTCGCCGTTTCAATTATGTTCCCCTCGCGGTACTGGCGAATTTTTATATATAGGTGGTCTGTCAAAATCAAAACATTTTAATTTAGTCGTTTCTTCAAGCAATTCCATAATTTTCACTAAGAATGTTCTGATTTTTTATGAAATATCATTCTGAACTTTTTTTTTTTTAAATAACACATAATACACAGAACTTTTTGAGTATCAATAAATACAGCAAGAAACGATTTCCTTAGAACAAATCAGTGCGGAATGCGCGGAAACAAATAACGAGATCTTGAAATGTTGCAATCTCGTTTGATTGTTCGACAAATCGTTCAGAACATAAAGTTTTGAAGACAAACAAGATGTTATTAAGAAAGTTAGGCTACTTAAGATATTTCTCTAAAGGACAAACATTGAAAATTATACTCATCACTTGAAGACAGATAATTATTGAATTACATATCATTAAAAAATTCAAAATATATATTTTTTATATATATGTATATATTTTTGTCCATATCTAGCCCCCTCTTAAAATTCACGGCACGCCACTGGTATTGTATATGTACATACATAGGTATATATGTACATATATATTCATAGTAGGTACAACATTTTTAGCTTAATTTGAACATATAACTTATTTTTAGCTTAATTGAAACAAACTGCAATGAAGATAATAATTATTATATTCTGTTTACAGTTTGAAAGTTTCAAAGGCATTTTGAAACTTTGAAATTGTGTTTATGAAATTCTACGAAAATGTCACATCCTAATAATGAAATATCACACACTGTAGCTTTCTCATTAACCCGATTTGTCGTAAACATTATAACTAAAACTCACTTTTCTTCGTCTGTGAGTTCTTAAAATATATAAAATATTATTGTATATTTATAATATATTTAAAAATATATCCTCCGACTTCTCTACAAGTCCTTAATTCCGCGAAAGCTCTTTGCGCTACATTGAAAAAGGAAACTTTTTGAGGCGTAAGCTCAATTCATATCACGTTAAGTAATTGCGATCCGGGCGAATTATTCGTAAGCCCTCCGCCGGAAAACGTCAAGATAATTCTTTTCTTACGCCTTCGCTACCGACCGTAGTAAGGTTTCCGATATCTCGGTACTACGTATATGTATGTATGTATGTACGTAGATCACTCAGTCGTTTGGCGGTGTAGGGGTTAATTGGGTTTGTACGTCCCTGACGAAGTTCGGTGTTTGGTCTGCGGCCTGCAGGTTGACCGCCCCTGGCCCGCTATGTGACCCATTTAGACCGAAGCCGAATTGTACGTGTTCTGGAATTGAACTAGTCCATTTTTAATTTTATCAGTGTCCGGAAAATATTTTATTGATTACGTGGCGTGCGTGAAAACCGCCGACATATTTTGTACTCAGTATTTGTTCGATTCGTGTTCGGAATTCTTAAGCAGTCGTAGCCTCATCTTTGAGTCAATAATGACAGTAAATATGAGAGATGATCATTTTGACATAAAACGACTTATTTGATCAATTTCACATAGATACATGTTGGTAATAGATAAATGGGGCAGTCAGTGATGTGCGCTTGATTTACATACATATGTATGTCATATGTATCCAATCTTGCTGGACAACCATCTCGTCTTCGACGAAAGGGTCTTTCAGACTGTATCATTTGGAAGGGGCGTTGGTCTCATATTGAAAGCTTTATATAATAGTTTAACTTCATTGATATTTAAAACAGCTATAAAAATACATACATGTATATATGTATGTACAAATGTACATATACATACAAACACATATTTCACTTTTTACTTTATCTTTGTACTAGGGATTATCGGTTTTCAAAAAACCGGTTTTTATGGATAAGTGTGTAACATTCTAAAACCGTTTTCTTTGCTCTAAAGAGTCGGTTTTTTTATTTATATTTCAAATAACAAAATTTCAAATAACAATATCGAAACTTTGGTAATAATAAAAAAAAATCAATATTTTATTGTTTATTAATTGAATACATAAATTTCACTTAATGCTTTTTTATAACGTTCGGAATGAATTATTAACGACCGCAATCTGTACCGCAAACATTTTTTTATCTCGAATTTAGTTTTTATTTGCGAAAAATATGTGCAATATATCTTCGCGCAAGGATCGTGTAATTTTAAATTTATCCACACCCTATGAAAAAAATGTTTATATTTTAAACCTTAATTTCAGGCTATTTAAACGTGAAATATGATTTGCTGAAACTGTTTCACAACATTTACTAGTCAAACTTAATTTCATCGTTAACTCGTCGCGAAGTGAAACCGTCTAACCTTATGCAAACAAAAGCTGAAGCATATTAACATGTGCCGAGTAATGCCGGAATAATCTGTTAGGGTAATAATTATGAATGTCTGTGGCACACGTGTAAAGCAGTTTCCGATTTTAGATCATCGGTTTGTGCCAGTTATTCAAGTTGTCAGTTACATGTCGACTGACTAACCGACAGCGTGTTAGCCAACCAGTAATTACATACATACATACATATTTTATTTACAGTTTTACCATTGTGCCAATAAAAACATAGTCGTCACTATCGCTTAGCAAAAAAATATATACACAAGTAAATATGGACGCACAACCAAAATAAGATAATATATGTATACATATGTAGAATTATTGTCTTCAATTATACCTGTACTTGGCCAATTTCCCCAGGCTTCCAGATAAGAAATGAGTCAAAGTCATTCACTTCAATGTAAAAAAGTATATTTAATGTTTAAAATTTCCAGAAATAACTATTGTTGTAATTGAATCCGATATCACAATGAGCAATATTATTTAATATATAAACTTTTGTATGTGTATGGTTGCGAGATTTTAATTTTATTATCAATTTGTGAGATAGAGTAAAAATACAGAGAGGGAGTTATTTGAAAGTTTAATTTACTTTCAAAGCTTTCATAGAAGTTGCTTGGTTTTGATATAAAAATGAGTGTATAGGTATGTATGTATGTATACATACATACATACGTAGACCAAGATAAATTTTCAATTTAAAATTTGAATATGAATCTCAATATTGGTGTTTCAATAAAATACAGGCAAATTTTTAATTGAAAAATACTAAGAATTGCGAGAATTTTTAATATTTTTTTTATTTTTATAACACGTGTTTGCATAAACGAACATCGAAATTTTTATTTTATCAAATTTGTATATTACTGAAGGTACATTTGAATTTCTTTTGCCTGTATACATAATTAATTAACATATTTTTTAAACTTATTTTAATACGTGTATTCCTAATTAATCAAAATCATTATCATAAGAAAAATATTTTCAAGTGAAATAAATGAAAATATGTGTAAAATAGCATAATGGAAAACTATTTTACTGATTGAGCTACATGTACATATGTACATACATATGTATGTACCACGAACACGAGTGAGGAAGTTAAAGAACGAATAAACAACTGAAAACAAATGCTTTTTCGGTTCAATACATCTCTTAATATCTCTTTTTTTTACAAATGACTAAGATCCTGGCAATACTCGTTTAAGCTTTTGAGACATGAAAACTGAGGCAACTATACATACATATGTACATTGTATGAGTACTCTCGCTTAAGAGGAAAATGCACCATCAAATACATTTATAAACCATTCTATAACCATGAGAATACATAAGGAAGATACATACATAAATACACCATAAATCTAAGCTCTACAGTTTTCACCAGAGATCTATCATTGTCAGTCAAAATTAGCAAACTGTGCCGGCTGGAGCATTTGCAACATCTAGATGATCAAGATCCTATAAAAAAAGGCTCTATTATTCAATTCAAAAGTGAAGTAAGGTGTAGATAATGCTTGCATATCTTTAAAAAATCGTACCTTAAACTTTTTTGATCATATATTATGTACAAATGTACATATTAAGCCATAAAATATCAAATCAGACGATATTTTTATATATTTCATTTTTAAATTGCATCGCTTTAATCCTTCATTTCCTCTCATTGGTCTTTATTGATTTTGAATTTCCTTTGTAAACATTTCAAACAATTCCTTCTCAATTACGAGTTAGTTTTTTTCTTTTAAGTCCTTGGGGCACGTGCTCAGCACGCTACTGTTCTATATCGCTCAGGAAAGACAAACAAGTCTGATTCTGTGCAAATAGGGTCATGGTTTGCCCACGTACGTCTCTGCTCCTATCCACTGGTCTCGCTAACCAAGCTCAGTCTCCGCGATGAGATCTTAAGAGCTCTTAATGGAAGAACGTCTCTCACAGGTTTTCCAGTCGTTGCTAAAAAAAAGACCGGAGCGGATTGACTGATTAATTTCAACTTACACAACAGCAACAAGCAAACAATTCAAAATTTAAAATGCTATCGAAAAATTTCATTCACTTTGTACGCGGGTACATTTTCAATTTCGATTTTCCGACACTTTCAATCTATCAATCACCAAACTGTATTATATACATAATGTGGAAAACGGATTTGGCGCGCGCACCCCAGCTGAGCTTTTCTCGATCGAAATTTTCTATCGGCGGACCCCTGTCCTGTAGAAATTCATCGCGAACGTGTTTTAAAAAAAAATTTAAACTTATGAAAAATTTATTCTTTGACGTCTGATTTATTTTTGCGTTGAAGCTGTTGAATAATTTATAACTCGATTGACGCGTAACGAAACGATGAGTTATCGTATTACTGTCTGAACAACGAACGCATCATAAATCATCTAATATTCAAATGGATTTAACATTAGATTACATTATGCACTTTTTGTATCATTTAACATCATCGTCATATACTGAATTAAATTTTTGTTCAATTTAATTAATAAAATACGCACCAAATATTGTGTAAATATTACACGAAAACTTACGATATTCTGACAAAAATGTTGACACTATTGAAATAAGATAGATTTAATTAAAGATGAAACAAAATAAATAGGCACTATTTTCCAGAAAACGAAATCGATGTTTTGTGTAGCAAATTGAATGTGTCTGAAGGTACATTTAAATATCCTGTCGCTTTGATAAATATCATTTCTGTTTAAATGATAAATTTTGTTAACATAACAGAATTATGAAATGTAATATGTACAAACATAAGTCAACTTTTCATAATAAAGTATAATAATTAATTGAATTTATTTTTCATTTTAAAATCGTAATTTAAATCATTATTAAGATGTTTTTAATCTAAATCTCAATTTATATTTATATAATATTATACCTATACATAATATACATAGTAGTACTCACTTTTTGAACATTTTTTCCAGCGTGAAAGAACATTCCATTTATTTTATTTTCGTATGAATTCGAATATCTCTGTAAAAATAAAATAATTTTAATAAAACAAAGCTTTTATACACAATTTTTACGTATTTAAAAAAATAGAAAACCTTTTTTATCGGGATGGGGTTGCTTAATTATGTACATACATATAATACAAGCTTGTATGCCTGAGCTTAAATTTTTTTCATACACTCTTATATCTAAATAAGTCTCATTAAAATATTTCATATGTAACATATATAAAGCTTTTCAAATTAAACTACATACGTTAATTGACATGTGAGCTGCAAACCAATTTTGTGTTGATTTATAAAAAATTTGGCGAGCGAACCTTTCCAGGATAACTAATGAATGAACGAGGTTCAAAACCTCTCATCAAACATTTCGCGGAAAATCGCAGAAAGCTCGTTTTGCGTCCGTCGAAAGCCGCTCGTTGATACAAATTAGATGTGGGAATAGAATAGACCCTTCTCCCTGTCCCTAAGGAGATACTTCATTGTGCCAATACGAGCCCTACGGCTACCGAGTCCCGTAATTTCGATTGCAACACACAGACACCCCACCGGTCATCACGTAGAACGAATGAATGATAATATTTCAAGGATTTTCCACTCGAGGATGATAGCGTGTGTTGTTAAATGGTAAATTGAAATGAATAAATTGAATGATACCTCAGTTAAAAGTTATTAAATGTGTCGATATGTATTTATGCAATTGAAATATAAATATTTTCGCTCGTAATCGCCCGTTATTTAAACAGTCGTATGTATTTACCAAAGTGCAATTATTGCAATTTGTTCCGTTAAACGATTCAATGGAACAATGGAAGGAAAATTTGATTCGATCAATTGGCGTGTGCGTGTTTGTGTATGTACATATGTATGTATGTGGGACGTGCGATTGAAAAGTGATTTGCGGTATGCGGATTAACCGATGAATAAATAACTTTTTATATGCGAGTTGTTTTGTTTCGAAACGGAATTGTTGATTTCGTGTTTATACTTTATTCATAAATGGAATATAATTGGATACGATTGAGTATCGGCATACTTGTTAAAAATTCAAACCACGGCTTACCTACTTCGTTTTTGTTAGATTTATTCATTTGTATCGCAATTTGTCAACGCATTTTTTATTAATATCGGTCATTTTTCTCACAATTTGTGATATTTTTGATTAGTACTTTCATCGTTTTACTCTTCAAAGTATAACAATTGATACTGTTAATTTAGCTTTTTGTATTTTATTTTCTTGCAATACTGAAATTTATCATTTTTAATAAATCCACATAAATACCAAAATTTTTTCTTAATGTCTTATATCTACATATGTATGTACATTATATTTTTACTTTATCTAAATATGTACACACGCAGTAACAATAAATTAAGTTTTGTGATAATGCAAAAATGCGAACTCGAAATTTTGACTGATTCGTCAGAATTGATCACTGATCACGTTTTCATGATCTAGAAAAAATGTGTGTGTGTCTGTGTATTTTGGGGATTTTTCGAACACCGTTAGTCCTATCAAACCGAAACTTAGTATTGGTTACGGAAATTTTTATCGACACCACGTAAATATTTTTCAAATTTTTAAGTTGACCGGAAATGGTACCTCCCCTTATAGGCATCCTCTTTTTTTTAGTTTTTGAATTCAATTATCTCCCAAACCGCTAACTGAATCGGACTGAAATTTTTTTACAAGTAATAAAAATAATAATTTTTATAACCTTATATTTTTAAATATTTTTATCTGAACCGGAAGTAATACTTTTACTCTAGAGAATCGAGGTTTTTCTCAAAAACCTTTTATTTTATTGAACTGAAATTTCATATCTAAAAGTTTATGCTAAATACCAAGTTATTTGAAAAATTTGGTAAGCATCCGTCAACTGGAAGTGGCAGTTTACTCTTGTTCGATTTTTCTTCCACTATTTTTTCCACCCCTTAAACATGTGTGCTCTACACAAAAAAAATCAAGTATAATTCTTGTATCAATGTGATGAAAATAAAAAAAACATCACTTAAATTAATAAACCGCAAGTGGGATTTTTCCTCTTAAAAAGGTCAAAAATGTTGTAGCCACTATTCTTTCCACACTTTTCTGTAGAATTGAGTCCCGACACTTCAAAAAAAGCCCTGCAATGTACATACAAATGTATGTATGTACATATATATGCATATAAAATAGCAATCAATATTATTTATTTCATTAAAGTTACTATGTAACTCTCTATAAATGAACGTGAAATGATTTATTTAATTCATATTCTTCATTAAAAATAGTATAAAGTATAAAACAAAGTAAAAAGTAGAAACAAGCAAATTTTAAAATATTGAAGTCAAATTTATTTTATAAATATGGTGATTTACCAACTATGAACGTCACAAACCACATTAGAACTCCGCGTATTTTTTCAAATTCAAATTGACATTACACGTGTACTATGCTTAGTCGTAACTTACATAAAGCTCGCAAGCAATTTAAAAATATAAGATTGCGGCACGCGATCCTCGATTTGACAATCGCTGCTGCACCCTCGTCGTCGGCTTTTTTTCCATTTCGACGACATAATTATTCTCAAAAAAATTGGTCGCACGTGATCCCCGTTTTACGGGCAAACAACAACAATAAATGGTTTTTCACTGGCAACGATGACGTCACGAAACTTCCGCTCGAATAAATTGCACGTAAGCTGGAAAATCCAGGAAAACAATATAACGATCGGCACGTTAAAAAGCAAGACAATCGGATTTAATTCCGCGGCTTATCACACCTGAAATCGGACGAAACACAATGGGTCGCGTTGACATAATGGAACTTAAAACATCACCATGGCCGTTGATTTACTAATCCGTCAAAAGCCACGGATAATGAATGGTTTTATTTGCGTCGACTATCCTCTTTTATTCAATTCTTATTATTATCAACCATTGTTTTTCATACCCTTTTATATGGACTTTTTCATCATAGAAATATGCCGACTCTTTCAACTATTAGAACGTCCAATTCCAAAAACAGACAAGAAAATTTTACGTAATTAGTGGAAAACTAAATTCTTTTTACCACACTTCACCGAATTTTTATAAAAAATTTCTTAGTTTTATTGCTTTATTATGCAAATATACAACATTCCTAAAAATAATATTATTATTTATTTATTGTTGTTAATAAATTACCGGAAGAAAATAATTGACTAGTTTACTCATATTACGAACCATATTTACTCGAGAATAAAATTGTATCCATTTTTAGAAAAAGATTCATATGTTAAATAGCATTTATAAGTAGACGTAAAAAACTAAAATGTTTTTTAAAAAACTAGCCTCTTCTACATATATGTTGTTTATAAAATTAAGACAATATATAAAAAATAAATGTAAATAAAAAAAAACCTAATGTACTAAAATCAAATAAAAAGGCAATTTAAACAATATTTCAATAACAAATGTACGACAATATAAACTATAAATATATAAAATGTGTGGGATTTCGTGATTAGGATTTCAATCAAAAATATTTCAATCAAAATTATGATCCCGGCTTAAACTAATGTAATTTAATATATTACTAAGAGGCTTGGGCCGCGTAAGAACGTATGTAATGATATAAACGCGGCTTCGTCACATATAAACTTCGTCACACACGAAATTGATTCTAAACTAAGAAGAGGTTAGTAAAAAAGGAAGGAAAATGAAAATAATTATTTTGGACCGAAAGCATTTGGCAAAAGAATTTTTTAATGGAATTTTTTTTATCAATTTTATTCTATTTACTGGACGTATTATTAAATAATTTTATATCGGATAAAAATTCTATTATATTTTTCTTTTTCTATCAATGGTTTCTCTTAAGAATTAAATAAGTCAACAATATTTATTTTTTACTTTATTTTAAACAGCGAATATACTGTTATGTACATATGTATGTATGTATAATACATATGTACATAACATAGCAGTAGGTGTTTTATTATTTAAAACGAATATGCCAACAGATCGCGTGCTAGATTTAATTAACTTATACAACAATCTACTTTAAAACTTTTTCTTCAAATATTATATTAGTAATAAAAAATTTCGTCCAGTTTTTTTTTACGATTCACTTGTTAACTATTTTATTGAAAAATACTTGTTGAATCATAAAAGATTTAAACATTTTACATTTCATATGTATAACTAAGTGCATGTAATTTAAATTCAAATTCCTATAAATTAATAATACCCGTTTGTTTCCACCACATATTATTTCAAAGTTTCAATTTCTATTCATTATGAAACTTGTCTTTAAAATTGAATTGAAGATATACTATTTACATACATATTTTATTTACAATCCCTCAAGTAATTGATTTGCCTATTGGATGTCGTAGTAGACATCAGAAATACACATTTTTATTTATTATTAACAATAACTGAACAAAAATACCACAGTCTATTGTTTATATATGTACTTAATTTGACATATATGACGGGCTGAAAATCAGACTGGTACAAGTGACATTTTTAAAAATAGCTGGTTTAAGTGTTAAAATAATAGCATTTCATATATGCTATTATTTTAGCACTTTAGCAACCAGATTTTTTTTTAAATGTCATTTGTTCCAGTCTGGTTTTCAGCACGTAATATATTCTATATATTCACTTTATTTGACTAGAACCATAGAAAATTCAATAATACACCGATGAAATAAATTTCCCAGCGCGATCCACAGAAAACAGAGTAAACACCACAAATACGAGTGGAACTTACGACCAGGCCCTATAGAATTATTCGTCGAAAGCTCTACATATATAAAGTCTGTCGAAACTAATTAATATCTCAGTCGCTCACGTTCGACATATGTGCTAGTCGTTCTCGCGATATAACACGTCTATATATGTACATAATTTACACATCCTCGTACATAGATATATGTATATTATATTTACACGCGGTGTAAAGCGTAGAAATAACCCTTAGACGACCGCGATATTTGTCTTTTAAAGTTTGACATTATTAAACATCGTCATCTGATCAAATATTACCCTTAAGCTTCGCCGCTAATTATACAGTCACATCTAACGCGTTCTTATATAATATATACACATGTATAATATGGCGAACCAGGAGTGTATGTTACGGTTGAAGTACGTCAAAAATTTACATAACATTACAAATTGTGCAATACAAAATGTGTTTGTGCGTTTGCGATGTTCTTTATTCGAGACGACATATTTTATTCCTTTCTGGAATTTGTGTCGTTGTCCGTTTTGAAGATATCCTTATTTCTACTCTACATATTGCATATACGTGTTTCAAAACGTTGTTATTCTTATTTTATGTCATATGACTACAATCCATCAATGCTTCATTATTTGGATTCAAAACATTTCTATTATACATATAAACTGATTGTATGACTTTAGATTTTCAAAGGCTCCAAATTGAAATTCTTTCTGCACGAGTAAGCATAAGCACATGTATATATTTAAAAATCTTAAGATAGAAATAAATTATTTCAACGGTTTTTTTTATATTATAAATTAATCTTATATTTTGGTATAATCAATACTATCGCTAAATCGATCAGTTTTATTAGTGTTGTAAGAAATTTTGTCTGATATTAATATGTATATACATACATATATACATACATATATATATATATATATATATTTATATATATATATATATATATATATATATATATATATATATATATATATATATATATATATATATATATATATATATATATATATATATATATATATATATATGCCAGCTCAGTCATTTTCTTATTAATATTATCTTAATTAAATTCAACTTAATCGAATGTATTCAAAATAGAAAAGAACTAAAATATACTAAAGATTTCAATGAACCAAAAGCTCACTACGTATAAAAATGAAATATGTATATTAATAATGCGATTGAAAAGAATGAATCTTTCCTCTTTGTAGACTGAGAGGTGATCTAATTGTAATCTATAAAATTATAAATATAAGTTGTCCTACGATAAACCTCCTTACGTTTAGCAATAACATTGATCTGAGAGGTCATACTCACAGACTTCAAAAAGATATTAAAGATATACGTATCAAAAAAAGATAGAGATATCAAACCCCTTGGGTCCATCGGCTTTGAAACCTTTCCCAAGTAGTCTTAAATAAATAAATATTACTAAAATCTAATAATACACAGATGAAAATAACTGTAATTTAAAAAAAGATAATTTTTCTCAATTGAATATAAAATTAATTACTTGTGTCAAGAAATCTTCCTTAATGAATTAATCTACAATTTAAAATTAATGGTTCGGTTCCGATTTTTCACATCAGAGGTATGGTATGAAGTGTTTTTAATTAAAAATCCATCAAATTTGAATACCATCAATCAAATCTTTTCGAAATCACAAATTAAACTGCAATGTGTTAAATCAGCTGCGCTAAACGTTCCGATTATTGTGCAAACGTTCAATGCTAAAATGCTTCACTACGTTCGAATAAATTACATCGCAAAGGACCACCACAAATACCAAAGTTGAAAATTACGAATCTATAAAGCATACCGTTCGCACATCTGAAAGCATTTAAATTTCAATAATGACACTTTTGTTCCAGTTCCAAAAGGAAGCCTATGGTTCCCGCCGAATTGGGCACCAACATAAAAAATAAAGTTCTGAATTTATACACTGGGGATGACAGTACGCTAAAATTTCTCAGCGCAATACTTAATATAGTCAGCATGAATGTTTTCAGACAGGGAAAACCAAGCTTCAGAGAATTCTTCTTCACAACACTGCATATAGCCGCAGTGGTGTTCTCATTCGTATACAGTGTCATTCATCTGACACTTCATAAGAATACGAACCTCGTTGAAAATTTCATAACGATCTCTATTTCCGTGGTGACCATGAGCAGAATCGCAACCCTTCTATTTTTCGCCAACGACTTTAAAATTTTGAGTAAAACCATTAAAGAAGATTTATTCGTGTATACGGAAGGCAATGAAAAGTACATAAAAATGCAAGAAATGGCCAGTAAGAAATCTAAATATGCTAGCTTCATAATAACAACAGGGATGTTAATTACAGTGATAGGAATTTCCATATATCCATTATGGTCAGAAAATAAACTTCCAATGGCAACTATTGGAGTTTTATTACCATACGATAATATATATGCATTCATTATTAACTATGTATTTCAATTTTGGTACCAACTGTTATGTGTAATAATAGCTTCGTCTTTTTTTGCATTTTTCACCCTATTGTTATTACAAGGATGTGTTCACATTGATATATTACGACACAAGATAACAACAAACCGTATAAACTTGGCTAAAAGCGGTTCATGTTTAATGTACGGTCAAAGATTACACTCCATACATCGTCACCAACTTGAAATTATGCAGTTCGTATGATACAATTGTCGAATTTGATTTTTATTTTCAATATATTTTATTAATGATAATTTGATGTTTATTTTGTAGATTTGTTCGTCGTTTGTCCAAAGTGTTCAGCTACCATATTATGACGGAGTACTTGTCTAGTATGGTTCTTATCTGTACGTCGGTTTACAACGCTCACAAGGTGCTTTTTTGGCTTGTTTTTTTTTCGTATTTTGTTGTGAAAAATAAAAATATGATATCGTAAAATGGTTACGCGTGTCGTAAAATTAAATTTTAGGTCGGTGTCGTAAAAAAAATTCGATCAAGTGTGCACGCATAGTGCGTATATGAATATGCATACATATGAACGATTGATTATGCGCGATCATACTCGCTTCGGTTTATATCGGTATGAAAATTTGACGTTTTTTTCGCTCTTTTTAATTAAAATAAAATTTTTACGTGTTCTATACAAGGCTATGAAATTTTTATGTGAAAATATTTGCCGCGAGATTTTATTCAAGTATTCATACATACATACATACATACATATGCACATCAGCCGCTGTCATTGAAAGCAGATAGGCCCACTTATCTTTATTTCGAGAAATATCTCGCAAAACATTCAATATAATGTTTTTCGCTGAACAATATTTAAAAATACTGGTAGCCTCTAATACGTTTATTCTGCTTTTCCGAGATTCTGGACATATCCAATCAAAAGAAGTGATACCAATTTGTGAATTAAATCAAACAAAAATTGTGATTTTGAAACTGAACTTCCGCCACATTCAAATATAACGGCTCATATACATATATTTTCATTAAAAAAAAGTTACATTGACGTATCACTACAATTTATATTCGATAATATTGTATATTTAATATCGTATATTTTTTGCCAATTTAGCTGATTTAATTGTTGAAACGGTTCCATAATAATTGTAAACCCATTCTCGTTTGTCACCATTATTTGAATATATATCTTCAAATTTTTAGCAAAAATGTTATAATTTATTTAAAGTACATATGTACAAATATTCGGCTATAGGTTTTGCTTTGGAACTGCAATAATGCCGTGGTAAATATAACTTAAAAAATAAACAAATATGTTTGTATGTATGTATGAACCTGGTCAATCTACTTTGATCAAAATCAATATTTTATATTATCTCTTCGAACTATTCCAAATCCATCTCTATATAAATACATAAAACTTGATTTATAATATAGTATGGAAATAAAAGTAATAAAACGTGTTGGTCGATAAAACAGTTTTCATTTTCCCCTTATATGTAATTTTGGATTTACGATGTTTACAAGCCCGAGTAACAATATGTGTTTTATTTGAAAATATAATCAAAACTCAATGCGATATTAAACTTTAGACATTCTCGATATTTATAAGTCCATATGATAAATACATATACATATGTACATATGTAAGTATGTATGTATATGATATTATAAATGTATAAAATAAAATAAAAAAATAGATTATTATTCATAAATTTAAAAATAATTTAATCAACCAGAATTCACAGCAGAAAAGACAAAGTTTAAATCTATTTATTCAATCGAAAGGTTTCAATGTAATAAAAATTCATGAAATTAATAAACTTTATCAAAATTTAAATCCAGTTAGAGTTTCTGTATTCCATTTAATATTTTTAAAAATTGAAAGTTGCACTGAAATAAAATTGCACATATTTTTAGGTACATAGTATCAAAATGTTTCCGAAAAGGATGTTCGTAACGTTTCAGGGCTCCCCGATTGCAATGGTGGCATTTTCGCTGACTACTACATCTGAAATTTTCCTATTCTGTTGTCTGGGCCAATTACTAAAGGAGAAGGTAACCAAAGTCCCCCAGATCTACTCACAACCATGTATCAGTATGTATATAAGTTGTTTGACAAATGGCCGGCTGTCGTCCGCAGCCAAACCACCCCGTCAATAATAGCTCAAAGCGAAGAATACCACAGGGGGTTGAAGAGAGGGATCGTTTGTCAACCCTGTACCAGACTACCCCCACGACACCACAAAAGAGATCACCTGGCGAAATAACATTTTGCCTGTGGACAATGGTCTCGGGTCGTGTTGGATTTTACACCGGAGACCGAAAAATTCGAGTTTTCCCTCCCCGGGTGCCACTGGGCTTTTCGTTACCGGTTCAGTTCATTATATACGACAATACTATGTCGAAGTTTTCACAACACAACTTTTCCAACGTAAATGGTTTCAATTCTGATGCAGTTTGTAGATTCAATTACAACATGCATGTACATATGCACTTACGTATGTATAGGTAAAGTTCTATACGCATAGGTAAAGTACAGATTTTTTTTTATTTCACGAAGGCATATTTCAAATTCATAGGAAAAAAAGGAAAGAAAATGCGTCATCATGTCCATTTTTATACCATTTGAAAAGTTGATACTACAATTTATAAACATACTACAATTCAATTTCCAAAAAATTTTAAATTTTAATTTCATGTCAAAATCTGGTGAATTTAGCAAAAAATGTGAGTTTACATATTCGATTACTCGTTAAAAATTGGCATTTCCTAAAGAAAATTTATTTTATTTTAACCCACTTCAGTTTCAAGTGTACTATTTTTCAATTTTATCTAAATAACTTGAATTCTATCAAAACATAAATATTAGACGTATGTACATACATATAATATGTATGTATATAATTCAGTCATCATTTGCTTAAAAATAAATAAAAGAGAAGTTTTTTATTGACAACATGCAAAGCTTTTTCAAAGTTTTTTTCTTTTAAATTTGATGAGATAATTAGGACAAAAAAACCCTCCAGGAACTTCTTTTAGTATTTTTGAAGGGATGAAAAGGAGTTACTTTGCGGATTAAATATGTATGACCAAACTTTGTAATTAAAGAAAACTAATTTTAATAATACCGTCGGTTTTATAAGATATTAAATCTTTGTGTTTTAAAAATTCATATGATATAAATAATCAGTAAAATAATTTTTCAATCAAACATCAAAGCTCAGAGCAAATCGATTCGTTCTCAAATATTCATTTAGCCTGTATTAACATAACTTTGACCGGTTTATTCAAAATATAATTAGCTATGATGTTGTTCGATCTCCGATATAATATAAGGATTCGAAGAGGAAGAAAAGGAATACGAATTATAGACATATCATTAGCTTGGCAGCGAAGCGAACAGCAACAAACCCTCTTAGCTTTTATATTAATCTGGAGATGGTATCTTTTTGCGGTGGTCCACACTGCTATTCCACGAAGGTTCTTTTGCTCGCGCGTTTAAATGCATTAAGCGAAGCCGTCTGAATTAATTAGGAAAATGCCCACCCTTAGTAACGGCATCAGCGATTCCACTTCCGGTATAGATCTGGCAGACTTTTCGGGCTCTGCTCGTTAACGAAGGTCTAAACGTTCACGTCTGCCCCGCACGATGTATATTCATTTATCCCCTTTATGTCGGATAAATGGTGTCGATTTTGTTCCCTGACTATCATACTGGAGGTGAGGGGTTATTCGGGGGGGTAGTAAGAGGGGTGTGTGCGATGTGGGATGGGATATGGACACACACAATCAAGGCAAATGGCCGATCACGCCGAAAACCAATACCCGATAAAGGCCACATTAAGCCGTCAATGGTGCGAATCCTTTTCTCCGGGACAAACAGGATAAAGGTGTCCTTTCAAATGCGGAGGAAAAATGCCACGCTAATAAGAACTAATCGTCTAATAAGAAACGCGTCACTCGCTATTTTTTGTTACGAAGTGAGATACGACTTGAAATGATTATGATAAGATGTGGATTGAGACTCGGTTTGGGTCTTGAATACGGGTCTACGTGACGAGACAGAATGTTAAATTACAGAAAACACAAATATCGGAAGGCAAAGATCGAAAATCGAAAGATCTTAAGTCGAAAGATCAAAAATAAATGGTGCATGGTAAACGGTACATACTCACTTAATTTGCGCGAGCAGGATACAACAGGAACAAGAGGAACATGCTTTTCCTCCCGTATTCTGCGCGCGCACATTAATACGGGAGGAAAAACCTGTTACTCTTGTTCCTGATGTATCCTGCTCGCGCAAATTAAGTGAGTATGTACGTGAGTATGTACCGTTTACCATGGACCATTTTTTTTTTATCTTTCGATTTAAGATCTTTCGATTTTCGATCTTTGCCTTCCGATATTTGCGTTTTCTGTAATTTAACATTCTGTCTCGTCACGGAGACCGCTTGAATACATATGTAAGAATGCTTCGGTTAAAATTTCGTTTATTTTATACTTCATAGTTTGAATTAATCAACAGTTAGATTAAACTATTATAGATTCATACATATGTATGTACATATATACCTATACAAAATGTAAAAATCTTTTTTATCCACCAATTTGTCATATTTAATAGTGCAATAGTACGTAATACATATATGCCGTATTTACGATGGCTTAGATGATTGTCCCGACCTCTTCGGTGACTCTTTCAGTATTTTTAGGGCTAAGGTGAAAAAGATAATCTGTGGTGATTTGCTTCTTCACCTTCATTATCATTCATTGTCTTTCTTTTTTATTTTTTATGTTTTTGTAATTTAACTTTTTTGTTTTCTTATATTACCATGTGGTACATGGAATATTATATTTTTATTTGTATTTATTATTATTTTTTGTTTCACTATACTGCTTTCTTTTTATATTGTATTCTGTCTGTGTGCCAATTTAAATAAAATAAAATGTATTAACATATGTATAAAATAAGGTAAAATTTTGTATTTGAGCATCTCCGTTTATTTTAAATTATCTGGATAAAGACAAATTACTTATCAATTTTTTTCCATCGTGTTTATTATCAGAGCTATTTGTGTTGGGTTGAAAAATTAAACAAACATAATAAGAAGAAGCTTGTAAAAAAGAAGCATTATTTGAAACAATTGTATTTAAAATAAACAACACCCGTTTATATTTTGTGTAGCGGTGGGTTCAAAGACCAAAGTCGCTTCACAGCATTTATTCAACGATTCAAAAGGTCCACACCGTGTGTACTTCCGTATACCGTACTGTGTGTACCTCCTTAGAAAGGACAAGTTGCCCAGCAGAGCATCCCCAATCCGTTGGCGTGTCTATTATGTAGGCACCTATGTAGGTCTACCCACACTCGTCCAGTTCTGTGAGAACTCACTTACTGAGTCCCGTTAGCGTAATCCGGGGTTTCTATTGTTCACCCACGAATGCACTTAGACAGTGGATACGCTCTTCCATGTTCCTACGAATATAAAGTGGGAACATGGGAGATTTATACATAATGCAAATGTATAAAATATTCTGTACTGTTACTTCAAATGAAAATTGTTCCGTAATATAAAATATTTCAAAAACAGTTTTATGCTTTGAATCTATAAATTGATATAACTTTATTCAAGCATCAAATTGCATATACATACATTGATATGTACATATATTATAAAATATAAATATATTAACCTATGTATGTACAACCTAAAACATTGTAATACGTAACTTTGAATTTATATTTTGATGACTTCCAAATGACAAATGAAATAGCCTTTACACATAAATTCAATTTCACATTTTTAAATAAACGGATTCAATACTATTTATATTATATTATAAGTCCACTAATATTCGATATATTTTAACGTGTTCGCCTTTGATGGTAATATTTATATTTTGCGATGTAAATATAAAAACTTTTGAGAATAATTAAAATATTCCAGGGCATTATTTAATATTTGATGATTTAATTCCATGATATAAATATTAATGCAATCACGGAAAAATATAGTCAAAATTCGTTCACTTAATGAATTTCATTATTTGCACACACATGTATGTACGTATATTCCGTCCGCCTATGTAGTATAAAAACGAGCTCTCAAACGAATAAATATTTATCAAATATTTGAATTGTAAAAGAGAGAAGATAATTAGGTATTCACAAAGGAGTTTTGCGTTTAATCTTTAAGAACCTAATGAAAGCGATAAAGAAAACACCGTATTACTAGTAGACGGGCAATTTACGATTCTGTTAATACCAAAACAAAATTAAATCAATATGTTTATTCCAAAACGAAATTGAAAAATATTATCATTGTACATATGTTTAAATTCGAGTTTCATTTCTTTCAATTTCAAACTGGCCAATTTTACGATTGGAATAAAAACTATACAGTTACTGAAAATTTTGGCGTGATTTAAATTTTCTTAGTTACTACATATGTATGTATGTATGTATATAATGTACAAATGGTTCATTGTTGCAGTGCAATTTTTTATCCGGTCAATGTAAAATTACCAGATTTTCCACGTCTAATCCGACTTTACCGACGGCCATTACGGACTCGTAATGTTCTTCATTTTTGGCGCTAGGCAAAATGGTCACGACCATTAACGTTTTTTGGTTTTCCTTTTTTAGATGGAAAATTCGGTTAATTGCGATAAGCGTACGGCTTAAAATATGTATGTGCTATTTTTTTGCATTTAAAATGTTTTAATGTATTTGTTTTTGTGTTATTTCAGAGTGGTCTTGTGTCTACAGAATTGTACTTGAACAATTGGGAAGATGGTGATAAAAGTCAAAAAAGGACCATTTGCCTAATGTTGACCTGCTCTAAGAAACCTCTGCTTTTATCTACAGGATTTATGGATTTGGATCTGAGCGCTTTTTTACAGGTTTGAATTATTACTTTTTCCAAATCAATACTATGATTGAAGGGTTAAAAAAATGACGGTGTCCTTCTGTTCAATTTTTTCGCGCTAGCATTATTACGAGAAAACAAAAGGTATGATATTTTAACGGAAGATTATTTATGGTCCAGGCGAAGAGCAAACAAAAAGACAAAGTGAAAATAATTTATCTTTCAATTATGTTCGGTACAATGCTTTATTTTTCACTTTGTTAAACAGGAGTAGGAATTTTTCGAGCTTTTTTTATTTTTTTTTCCATCATATCCAACGATTGTCTGGATGTGGAATCGATCAAAGAAGAGCGACCTGTCCTTATGAAATTGGCTTATTTTTATGTCAATTCGTTGACTTTGTCCCTAACAATATACAATAACAATAAAAGAGATTTCATTCGAAGACTTTTGATTGACGGAATGAACAATGACACAATAAATCGAAGAGGAAAGATCTCATCACACTGTCAGATTTTTTTATGAATATATAATATAGCGAAAAGAATGAAAGGTGGATTCTTTGAGACTCTTTTATACCTATGTGTATTTCTTTCAAAGAAAATGAAAACCTTTCATGAACGAAATTCAGCATCAAATCACTGCAATTAATCTATTTACATATATTATATTTAAATTGAAATACTTTTTAAATTTAATAGCAGTAACCAAAAACCTCAGAGATTTCTATTTCAATAAACATTAGAATATTATCTTCAAATAATTATATTTGTTTATTTATATACCTATTTATCTATCAAAACAAGCGCATCGCAGATTTTAAAAACCATTTAATTTTATCATCACTTTAAAATATTTGAGTTTATTTATATATACATACATATCTATGTAAAAACTAATATTATATTTGATCTGTTATTTTTCTTTAAATATATTATACATAAATGTAATAGAATTGATACGTCATATTTAAATTTTAATTTGATCATTCTTACTTTTGAACTTCTCAAAATATATATAATATTTCCGATCAATATGGTATTCTCAAAATAATGTTGTGTTTGACATATAAAGTCGGTATAATACTCGACAAGCATCCCAAAGGACTTATGAACAACAAAGAGCGGTGAAATCCTATTTTGATTGACACTTTTCTATCTCGAAGTGAAACTGACGGTTAAAAGTTTAACAATGAACGCGTGAAGAGCCACAGAGGCCGATTTTCATCCACCGGAATGACATTTCACCCAAGGGGAAAAGAAAAACACCCCGAGAAGAAAAGTTACGTCGGTTCGTTTCCGTTTATTATTACAAGATTAGGCGCGAGCAATAACCGACGAAGAAGCCGATATGAAAATTCGTCCTTTGAGACGAGTTGTCTCACAGGACCGCGAAGTGGAGACAATTAGCAAGTCCAAAATCGAGACGGACGTCTTACCTTTTGAGGGCTTACTTACATCCGGACCTTGAAAATTGATAACGATACCCTTGAAGTGCCGTCGGGAGTATACGCGAGTATTTAGCTCGCATTTATTATACGCGAAATTCTTTGAAAAATATTCAAATAAGCGCAAAAGTGTTTTACTTTGAACGGCGAGAAAGGATTTTGTGGCGCTTTCAACTTGGCAGGATTCGCGTTTAAAAAAAAATGAGCTTTCTCTACGCGTTTCTTCAAATCATTCTTGTGTGTTCTATTATGAGAATAAATGGAGAACTTTGAATAAATTCACGTTTTGTATACACGAACATGAACGTTTGCATTTCATCTCTTTGACTGTGTCTATTTTTTCAGGTGCTTAAAACGGCTTACTCGTTCTACGCTCTTCTAGCGAGTATTGCAAATTGAACAATTAATTTCTATATAAAATGAAATTCGCAGAAAATTCCATTTATATATGTATGTATTGAAGCACAAACTGAACAATATTGTTAAAGGGTATGTATGTATTCTACGAAGTTATGTAGAACTGTACTAAAGTAATTAGGAAATCGTTAGCAAAGTTCTGCTATATAGCTATACATTAAGAAACATATGAAGTCATCTGTAAATACAATTATCATTCTGGGCCAAAACTTGAAATATTCCCCACATAATACATTCACATAAATGTACAATATTATTTATATTTAATGTAATAAAGTGTGTACAAAATATTTCTTTCATTTTAACTTTAATTTTACACACATTTTAAGACTAGATTTCAAAGATTTATGTGCATAATTCGAAGTCACATTATATCTTTGCATTCACGTATTATAAAAGCCCTCATTTATGATCAGAGATGTATCGATACATTTTATACAATATAAATCATATTTCAGATGTGTCACTACTTGTATCGACACGTTTTATTTTATTTTACATATTTAGATATATACCAGAAAGGCCTAACATTGCAAACATTGCAGCATTTTTATTACACAAATCACTGTGTTTCGAAAGACTGCAGAACACGAAATTAACAATTAATTAATTAGTCCATAGAGACATCTGTGGATTCAGACTTGTACACAAATTTTTACTTATTTTACATAAATCAAATTTACATATTTGTGACATAACGGGTGGGACGATTTTTTCTAATTTGATAGAGGAACCGTTTCAACAATGAAATCAGATAAATTGGCAAACTCTGATAAGAAACGATCGACTCAGAGTCACAAATATCCAAGTCTGACCAGCAGTATTGATGATTAGCACGGGATCGAACCCGGTAACCTCTCGGTGCTATACATAAACGCAACCACCGAGTCATACTGCTCTTATGTACCGTTACAGATTTAAACATAGGTGATGTCCATCTAATTAAATTATCCACCATAAAATGTATCGATACATCGGAGAGAATGCTCCATACATGGATCGAAACAATTTCGATTCCAATTAGACTGATTGATTTCGCACACATACAGAGCTGCATTTACATTTGGTATATATTGTTTATAAATTAGCGGTGCACAGTGGCGTGCAGTGAAACGAATACGTGCGTCCAGGGGCGGCTCGCGTGTACAACACTCGCCGGATAATTGGAACGAAGGTTCAATATTTATGCAAATTGTTATTCAGATTGGACCCCGTCGAGCACACCGGATGATATTGTCTCGATTTATCGACAACAACGACCGACGCACACTTCCGGGAATGTCTCTGGGAAATGACGAGTCTACGCAGCTTCCGCATCGATTCGACGCCGCGCTTTCCCTACGTCGAGATAGATATAATAATGAACGGCGAATCGTTTCTAGTTGATAAGGGCTTGTGTTCATTTTCGAAAATAAATTAAACGCCTCGAGCCGACTGAACGTTTGAAGAGTGGCGGAGGAAATGGATCTGGACTTGATTTTGATTTATACATTCTGACATTTCCGCTTACCTGAAATATCTTTCAACGTCGGAAACTTTACAAGACTCGTACTCTCGATGTTAAAGTAGATCAAGTTCTTATTATGTATACTACGATAGAGCCTTACTTTTCCCATAAAACTTTAATACAATATATTTTTACTGTATCTATAGGTACATATTTATTTTTACTACTATTATTTTACATATCTTTAACCATATATACAATCAATATATGAGCCGTTATATTTGAAAGTAGCAGAAGTTTTCTATTTGTGTTTGACATAATACACAAATTGTTATCACTTCTTTAAATTCGATATGTCCAGTATCTCAGAAATGCATAATAAACGTATTACAGGCCACCAGTATTTTTAAATATTGTCGAACGCAAAACATTATATTTAATTTTTTGCGAAATATTTCTCGAAATGAAGAAAAATGAACTTATCCCATTTTCAATTACAGCGGCTCATATAAAGTATTGTGTTCGTATAAAAATTCAATACCTAGTTTTTTTGGTTTTAACATTTTTTTTAATCAATCATGCACACTCGTCATTACAGATCGCTCCAATGCAACGAAAGAACAATACAGATCAATAAATATCAATTATAAATACATAATTATTATATATTTTACAGTGAATACGAAGCTATGCCTGAACAGAAGCATTGTAAACATTATACAAGGCAAATCTATGAAACATCAAAACAGAAACATCTATGTATAGTAAAATTTGCAGCATTTATAAAAACCTGCAAAAAATTGAGATGCTGAATAACTCAAATTTTTACGAGATAGGACAGGAAATGTCAATTTGTAGGAACCTTTTCAATAAAAATCAGATAAATTGGCAAATTCTGATAGGAAATGATTTGTCTTGAGTCACAAATCCAAGGTCTTTCCAGCAGTAACCAGTAGAAATCAAACCCGTGGCCACTTTGTTCGAAATTATTATATGCTAACCACTAATACATACTTCTGTTACGCTGGTATATTTATGTATGTACACAGGTACTAAGTATTGATCTCTTACTAGTTAGTAATGGTTTTTAGAAAATATGTAATATTTTTTTAATACATACTCGATTTCGAACACATCAAACTAGTAATGAAGTTGTCTTGGGAGAGTTTTATTTAATGTAATGGAAAGTGAGAATGAATTATAATTTTGATGAATATTTTGAATTTGTGGTAGTGTTAAAAGAGCTGGAAAACTCTGACAGGAGACGATCTTTCCAACGGCAATGGACATACTCTAGTTATCGGAAAACTCCACTCAATTGGTAACCTTAACCAATGAGCTACGTACGCTATGGGGTAATAATAATATTATTTACTATCGTAAAAGTTATGCCATAAATTTTCTCTCGAGTTGATAGTCTGAGATTCAAGGTCGAAATATTAACTCGATTTTCTCAAAACTTTTGAGGTTTGCTATGGCTGCCGATATTATTTTAACGTCATTAAAATATGAATAGGCCGTATCCTATCAAAATTTACTGATTCCATATAAGTTGTTGATTTGCTTTCAAACTCAACATTCCTGTTACGCGTACATTCGTTAGCCTATTTTTCGTTTCCACTGAGCCATTTATTTAGATCTAAAATAAACAGTGAAGAAAGCTGTCATCTCTCAAGTGTACTAAGACAATACATAGTGATATTAATGTTTGTCGTAAATGTTCTACGGTAAGTATGTGACATCAGAAAAGCTTGTGATAAATTAAAAGCTTTTAAGTATGAGATTTCATATTAAAATATTGTAAATTAAATTATATTAAAAACACTATATTGGAAAAATAACAGATATGTCTAAAATTTAGCCATTAAATTTCAACATTAATAATAAGACCAAACTTGTAAATGTACATTAAAATATTTCTGTCTGCGATAGTGTCAAACTTTCTATATAAATCGAATATCAATACTAATAAAAACTTAGATTATTGGACTAATAAAGTTTAAGTACTTCGAAAAACTATACACTTTATATTCAAAGTCATTCAAAAGTAATTGATAACTTTGTTTTATATCTTTTATTTTTTGAAAACCTTTTTTTTTCAACAAACAAAATAAATAAAATTCTTATTCATTAAAATAGGGTCACAATAACAAATATTTGTTGATTACTATTCTGCTTTTATTTATTTTTAACTTTAGAGACAATACAAAAAATTAAAACGTCCAATAACGACATACATATTTTATTTTTTTATTTTTTTATTTAATTTACACCAAGAAGGCCTAACAGGTAAACCCAATGCACCTTCCTGGCCAAAGACAATTATATAAACATATATGTACACCATTCAAATATACACAAATACTTCCACGTATACACAAATACACATTCATACATACATAAATATAAAAATACACATATATACATATACATACATACACACCTACACATATATATATTCACATATACATACATATACATATATATATACATATACACATACACATACAATACATACATCCATATACATACAAACATTATACATGCATATACACATAAACACATAAATCATTACAATTAGTTATTGAGTTCAATTGACTCATATTAAATAGTTCTGACATAAAAATTAATTCATTAGGAACAAAATTCAAACTCCTAGGATTAAAATCACCCAAGATCATGACTGTATGTATGTATACTAGATTAATATTTTAATTTTACCTGCAAACATGTGTACGTATTTAAGTATAATTTTTTTCCCAATATATTCAATTAATCTACTGCAAGATACTGATAGTTTGTAATATTATGTATCTATTATATAATGAGTACCACGTTATAGTTTGTAATAGTTTATATCGCGTATTATTTTACACTATGCATCGAACATCTGCAGTAGTTTTGTATAAATAATAGATGTACATTGCGCGAATCAACCTTAAAATTCACAACGCAATATAAGTTCAAAAAAAGTTCAAAAAACAAATCTCGAAGGACCAAACCTGACCAACTTTTAGTTGTTGGGAAAAGATTACCGTCGTCATATTTGAAAAGTTCCCGGAAAAGAAGGAGATTATAAACATTTCCATGACACCCGCGAACAAATTAAGATTTTTGAAACGTTCCCACGAGATTTGAATTTTTTTTAAATATTGAAAGACCCTCCCCACGCACAATAGCAACACCATTGTGACAACACATTTTAAAGGTTTAAGGGTCAATTTTCCGAATGTCCAAACACTCCATCCATCAGGATTTTTTTTAGTTATTTGAAAAGAATATACATTTGATAAAACAACGGACAAGATATGTAAGCCTTCAGATGAAAAACACTATTACTTCATACGTTCATATTTTTTAACGTGTCGTACATATATCACGTGTCTCTATGAAACTTACATGGTGGTTCGATCAACCCGGTACCCTACCGTACCCAAGTGTCAACCGGGTAGACAGGGAGAGATGACAGGTATTACCTGATGGCAATATATAAATAAAGAGGCAATCTCCTCTCGGGGATGAGAAAAAAGCTCACGTCACTCGTGTACTTAGCGACGCCTTCATTTTTTCGCCACGAGTAGGCGAAGAAGATGTAAGAAAAAAAAACAAGCCCTAAAATATTCCCGTATAAATAACAAAAAATATCACCTGAATAATAAGGAGAAATATATACATATGTATGTATATGCGATACATTTACGACAGGCCGTTGAAAAATAAGTGAGGACCTCTCGTGAATAAATATTCATTTTCGCTATGATGAACGGCTGCCAAATTACTACACTTCAAACACGCCGAAATGAACACTTAGTTATATACCTACATATATAAGAATTAATACATACATAGAAATTTTCATAATATTATTACATTTTGACTGGAAATGAATGATTTCTTATTATGAAATAAGTTTACTCTTCATATAAAATATGACAACCAAATTAAACGATATAAATATTAGGCCTATATTTTATAATTATTTTAATCGTAACATGATAAAATATATTGCGTTAATTTTTCTATTATATGTACATATGTTTATATATTATTCGATCATATATTATGTACCATAGTATAAATAAAGGCTTTCATGACTAGGTGATCAGTTTAAGAACATATTACGTAATCTGTCGTTTTCTGATACCTCAACTCTAAACCATTCTACAATTTCATTCTACATACTTATATATTTTTCCTATATACATACATTATAGCAAAGAAGACTAGTGTTTAGCATATAATGCTTTCGAACAAAGTGGTCACAGGTTCAAATTCCACCAGTTGCTGCTAGCCAGACCTTGAATTTGGACTCCAGATCAATCGTTTCCAATCAGAGATTACCAATTTATCTGATTTTGATTGAAACGGTTCCAAAGAATTGGAAACCTTGACTAATTTCTTACAAATTTAGAGATTTCATCATCTCGAATTCCGCTGAATTGTATAAAATGCTGCAAATTTAACAATAGATGTCTCAATGGATGTTAATTGATACTTTTATTTGCTTTTATAATATTTATAATACTTTGTACAATGTTTGACCATATATGTAAGTCGTGTTTAATGTAAAAAAAAAAATATATATATATATATATATATATATATATATATATATATGTATATATATATATATATATATATATATATATATATATATATATATATATATATATATATGTATATGGGGCATACCTTTAAAATAAATTAATAAATATAACTAACATGTTTGGTCACAATAGAGCATTTGGCCACTCTATAATTTCACTGCAGTATAATAAATAAATAATAAAATAAAATATTTATTCATATATTTCGAGAAAATTTCTTACATTTCAACATAGTTGATCAAAATTTAATATCAATATCGCATATCATTAAAAATAAAAAGATCGAAACTTTGACGAAAGATTGCCATCTGCTCGGTGGCCTCATTTCCATCTCGGCATTTCCATTTTGGGTCGCTATATCTTCAATGAAATTCTTAGAATTTTCACATCTGAGTGAATTGTTTAATAATATATGCATAGTAAATTCTAACGAAAATTCAGCAGGAATGAACGTTCTATAAGAACTGTAATAATTTTGCACAAAGGAAATTTTGCCAATTATTATCATGTACATAAGTAATATTACATTTAACCTTGTAGGAGATGTAATAATATTGCACTGACACGAATAAATCTTCAAGCTTTCAAATACATATCTACATATAAAGCTTTATATCGTACTCTGTCGATGAAGTAACCTTAACTAATGAAAATTAGGGATCTCATGAAAACTAAAGGACTTTTAAGACAACATTACATCTTCTCGTAACCTTTTTAAAAAGCAAAAAATTAAATATTTTGAAATTAGTCTTTGGAACTATGTATAATACTAACTCTTTCGCTTGCTAACTCTAGATGTATATTATTGTTTATAGAATACTAAAATATAACATGAAAATTTGCGTCCGAAATCATTATACGTAATAAAATTATAACTTGGGTATTTTACAATTTTATTTAGCAAATTTAAAATCACGTCTACAACAACAACGGCAACCGTCAACGAGCTTTGGTTATTTTGTTTTTCAGGCGAAATTCGCCCCGTGCTAAGGCCACAAACAGCGTTCGGTGTTTTGCAAATAATTTTCCCATCGTTTCCCCAGTAGTTTACATACACAGTAATTTGCATATTGTTTGCGCAAATAGATAGATTGTTTCCAGCGTGAGCCACTTAAGTGAAAACCAACCGACCGTTTCGGTGTGCGGACTAATCCGGTTTTTGATACGCAAACATCCGATTTGCATATAATACTATCTATTGTCGAAATACAAATTTGTATATTTTATTTCAGACCGCTGTTGCCTAAATCTTCGCGTGCGAGGAAACGGAAGTTTCCCCGGAAAATTCACTTTCCCTAAAGGAATTGACTGGTGTTGAAAGACCATCCTCATGTATGATCCGATTTTGAAGAATATTTCAGTATATTCCATATTGCTCTTTGATGTGATGTGATGCTTTCTTTATATGTACAAAATAGAATAAAATTAATTGGCGAATTGGAGATATACTTCTTGTATCTAATATATATGTAATTTGGAAAGAGAATTTGTATGTAACCTTCGTTCGTTGGGTAAATCTGTAACGTCATCGAACAAACAATTCGATTTTTTTCGATTCAAAGGATTCGAAGTCCCCGAGGGCAAAGGCGCCAAGGGCGAAGCTCTAGGGGGTGGAGCCCTAGGGGGCGCAGGTGCCCAATTCTGGTATACATATAATTTCGTATACATATAATTTTTTTTATAAGAGACTTACTATATACATATTTTTGTTTATTCGTGACAGTCAATCTAATAAAAAAAAACAAATGAGTATTCAAATAAATTTATATAAAATAAAACCATTCAAATAAATTTAATGAAATGTTTACTATTAGATTAGTCATTTAAAGCGGTTTATATTACAAATACCGAGCGAAACCGGGTTATACAGCTAGTTAATTATATTTTTCAAACCTTCTTCCAAATTAACAAACAAATAATAAAGAGTTGAATTTCTACGTTATCTAAAAACATTAAATAGAAGAGAGGAAAACTTAACGAATTACTCGTAGACAGTATATACATGTACATATGTGACCCCAATTCGATCGTTTCTTATCAGAGTTTACCAATTTATCTGATTTTTGGCTGATCCTCAAATTGAATCTGATCCTCAAATTGGCAAAAAATCATCCTACCCACTGTGACAAATATCTGAATTTGATTTATTTATAATATTTAAAAAATTATGTCCAAGTATACATCCAAAGATGTCTCAAAGTGGATTAATTCATTAATTGTTAATTTCGTGTTCTTCAGCATTTCAAAATACGTATATCTGTTGGGCAGACCTGGATATTGGTGACTCCAGGTCGATCGTTTCCTATCAGAGTTTGCCAATTTTCTCTGATTTTATTGTTAAAACTGTTCCCGGTAAAATTGGCTAAAATATCCTTCCTACCTACTATATCACCACTATTTGAGATTGATTAATGTTGTACAATAAAATTTATGTACAATGCATAATTGTCTCGTTAATTTGCGAGTTTTTCAGTGTCTCGTAATTCAGCGACTTGTATAATAAAAAAAAATGCTGCAATGTTTGTAATTGGCCAGTTAGGCGCATTGGGGTTACCTGTAAGGTCTTCGTGGTATATATTATATGTAAAAAAAAAAAAAAACCCCAATTGCAAAACCAATTTCTAAATATAGCATAAAAATACATTCGATACTATTTTTGGATACATATTATGTGAATTAACATTCGATATAAGATTAATTATTTATTATAGTAGACATCAATACCAACCCAGCTTAATATGTAATTACATACATATATATGTACATACATATGGAGGTGTATTATGTATACACATTATGCTATATCGAACCGGATGCAATTTACACCGATGTGATAAATCTTTCCAACCATCTATAAATCTTGGTCTGTCTGTCAACCGTAGTCCCTTTGTCCTCTCACAGCGAGAACTAACGACATACCTGCCGAATATTTTCACATCCAATTATATACCTCTCGGTGGCTATTTTTACAAGCGATGTAAATTTAATGAGAAGAACAACGTCGTAAATTCGACTCGACAAATTGACAAATTGACCCTCCTAGCAGTGGAAAACAATTCCTTTTCTAAGAGATGCGATGTGACAAAGTAGGCGTCGAAAAAATTTTCCATTTATTTCGCCTTTATATTCTCTTACATAACGCATTTGTTTCTATCACGTTGTAAGCCTTATATATAGAGCCTTAGCGCGGCTCTAAATAAATCAATGTCTGTACAAAAAAAAAATAAGAAACACACCCCTCTACCTCCTTCTGTTCTGCAAAATAGTTCAAAGCCTCCACCCGACCCCTATTACACATCGGCGGGTGTGATTCTGAGCCGCAAAAGAGAAGATCCTCACTTATCATTGTATAGCATTTATGGAACTTCAACTATTTTTTCCGTGCCCATTCTTCATACATAAAACACTCATAAATATACCCTTCGCTTTTGATACTTTCAAATCGATATTATAATATACATACGTATGTATTTTTTTTCAACAAAAACTTGCATCACCACGCGGTTTTTTTCGAAAGTGTATATGAAATGATTCAAAGTTTGTGATACATATTTTAAGGGATGATTTAGGATAGAAAAAAGGTATAACAAAAATAAAATTTGAAAATATTCGAATACTACATAGTATGCAGAAAAATTTACATTTCACCAACAGCTATGCATTAATTGTGACCATAACAAGTTTTTTTTTTATTTTTCAATCAAAAGTAAAAACGAAAAAAAAATTGGTAAATTGAATTGGTAGGCTATTGATTAAAATTTTAAAGAGGCGTATTTTATTGAAAGTGGCGCCTTTTTTTCTTATTTACTGACATTTTCATCATGCATACAAATAAAAAGCTTGTTAAAAATATAGACTTATTCCTTATAAATTCCTTTCCAATGTAAATACAAGAAATAAATATATTTTAAATACTGTATTTATATTATCTTATTATTTTCCAATGAACATCCTCATATATGGAAATAATATCATTAATGATTACTCGAGACAAAGAATTAACAATAAAAAAAAACAGATAAAATTTTAAACATTACCAGAAGCGTAGATTAATGGTAAGCATGTATGCTTTCAATTGTGTGGTCACGGGTTCTATCCCTAGTGTGTGCTGCTGGTCAGACCTTAGATATGTGACTCCAAGGTTGACCGTTTCCTATCAGAGTTTTCCAATTCATCTGATTTCATTTAAACAGTTCCTACAAACTGGCAGCCCTATCTTATCTCTTTCGAAAAAATTCTAGTTATGCAGCATCCCGATTTTTGCTAATTTGTATAAATGCTATCAGCGAAATGTTAATCGATATTTGTCTTTGCCTTGTATAAAACTTATAATACTTGTGTACAATGTTTGACCATAGATGTCGTGCTCAATGTAAACAAACGTATATATAATTAATAATTCTTAATCTATATAGAACACTCGTCGCGTTGAAGTAATCTACGTAATAGACGAGTGTGCATGATTGATTGAATAAAATAAATTAATTATCTTGATACTTTTCAATTTAATCGGAAGATGAATAACGAACTAAATTATTTCATACGAGATTAAATAAAAATTAATTTAAATAACTCCCTTCTATTTACAGAACATTATTAATACGAATCTTACTTTATTTGTTTACATACATATTATTATTAAACGGCATACCCTATTATATTCAATCACTATTCAACGTCAGTGGAATATGCACAATTTAACCCAGTCGATCCAATCGATATAACATTTCATGTTTGATTCAAAGGCTCATTTAATCATCGGTCAAAGGCAGTGTCAATATACTGCAAGACTACATATGTACATACAAGCACATACTCGTACATATGCAGTACAGACGGTGAAAGATGTCTTTGACCACACGTGTGAATCCACTCGAAACTTTTCCACGGTTAAATTTTACCAATGTACATATATTTAATATCCATTGTGTGGATGGAATATGTATGGGTATCGTTCGAATGTGCCATATGTCCCGCCACTCCCAATATGATATTGGCGTGTCGTTGCGAATAGTGATGCATGGCGCTCGTCTCTACGTAGGTACTCGCAAAACCAATGAAGATAGATGGTTTCCTCGAGCAAATTTCGAAAGCTTGTGTGTGTGTGGGCCTCGTGGACGGGTTCTGGGCTTGGGTTCTCCGGGTGTGGGTTTTGGCAGGCTCGATTGAAGGGCGTACGGTGTGCGCGACGCACGGTCGGAATTTTAAGTAGAACGTCGTTTTTAATTCACGTGTGCTCTCTTTTTTATGCTCCAGACTGTATTTTTTGATATTTGACGGTATAAAAAAATATCCGGAAAATATTTTGTTCGCATTTTGTACTTTGGAAAAAAGTCATCAAAAACGTACAATATTTTGTACGTGTAAAATATAGCCTCGTGTGAGTTAAGGTTCTGAGAATATTCAATAAGATCCAACAATAGCTCAGTTGATAGTGTTCGTTACGTAAAATGGTCAAATATACGTGATCGGCCGAAATTATGAAATATTTATTTCGATTTTCAAGATCATTTTTGACTATTACAATAATTATTTACATATTTTTTTGTATTTTATTTGAATTAGTTCTATTGTACATATATTTATATATATGAAGAAGTGATTCGAATCATTTCCTTTGCTATCCCTCCAGAAGATAACAAAAACACTGACACCACAAAAAATTGACTAAATACTAACCAGATCAATTCGTAATGCCGAAATCGAAACGGCAATTCTAACAAAGGTGTTAGAATTTTACTTAATAATTTACTTAATTTTTCCACCTATATACATGAGAAAATAACTAATTTCCTGAATATAATTTATTCTTGAAAGTTACATCCATCACTTTCTATCGATCAGACAATGAGAATAGTCAATGAAAATTTAAAAATTCTCAAATAGAATTTGAATTGTACAATAAATTATTAGAACAAAAATCCAACTAATTCCAATGATTGCATTTTACTAATTAATGATTAAAATATATATAATACTTTAAAGCCATTTTTACGGTTACTTATCGGAATTTCTAATCACTTTAGGATGCTGAAAATATCTCAAGATATATACATTTATTATGTTTCTATCAAATTTTCACATAAATCAAATCAAATCTTATATAGGTACCACGATAGAATTTCAGTTCAGTATTATGTATATAAGTTAACCCATTTGAACATAGCTTTATGTAATACAATTTATGCAATACATTACAACCAAAAACCATGAAGCACTAATAAAAATTTATACCAGCATTTAAGCGAAAATTCCTTGGTTGGCAAATATTTTCGTAGGTTTCATCAAAACGATACTCGAGAGAATCGCGCCGATCGTAAAAGCCTTCGTAATTAACGGGTTAGTCGGACACGAGGATGGGGATTAAGGAGTTAAAAAACAACATAACCCAAGTGGACCCAGGTGGCTGTGCGGCGAAAGTGTTGATAGAAACGTTACGAGTGCACGCCATAATGACCGGTCGCATTCTCGTCACTTTCAACCCTTTCGCCGACGATATAATTTTAAATTGATAATAAACAGATTACGCTTATGGTGGTCTAGTCGGGTAAATGAGGTTCCATCTGTGGCATCTTATCGATTTTCCGTTGTCGTTTTCGTCGTCTTGCAACTCATTTGCAATTCAATAATAAGTTCAAATTTAGTTCGCTACGGTTCGTTAGTCGAGACAGTGTCGTAATCAAATGACATTTTGTAGCTGCTCTCTCTCTCTATGCTTTCATGTTCTATACTTCGTTGCAGCTCGTATGGACGATCATATATTTTAAATTAGAATTAATTCTATGACATGTGTATATTCATTCTAATTATCACAATCATATAACAAAACACAATGTTATAAATTTAGAACGCATAAATAAAAAAAATCTACTAAAATTCCAGATTTCTTCACAATCATCATGTTGTTTCCTTACAATCTAAGAGGAAAATTTGAAAATGATTTATGTTTTTTGTTTAAGCTTTTGAATTATATAATTGATAATCCTTATTTATTAAATAAGATCCTATTCTAATGTCTAATCAGATCCCTCCGTAATTCTTCATTACTTCAAATTAATCCCTGTTCTACCAACTATTCATATAATTCATTTTTATTATATACATACGTATATGCAGATCATGCTCTTTTAACAATATTCTCCCTCATATTGATCCTTTTTATTGTTCCTTTTCTTGATTTAAATTTCAATAGTTTGATAATTTTTCTTAGTAATACAAATGTACATACATACGTACATCCCTTATCTACCATTTTTCATGGCTATTCTTCTTCATTTTTTTCATTATTATTATTAAACTTTATAAACTTTTTTGGTGTCAATTTTATATGCATATGTATGTGTACATACATTGTAATGCTGTTTATTTCTGTTTTTTTAAATAAATAAATACGACTGCAACTAACTAATTAATTTTAAAATAAATCATTCGGTCTTAAGACATCAAGCTTTTAAGTACTTACTTATTTTATTACATAAACAATATATTTTATTTTCAAAAACCATGTAAAAATGTATTTTCAAATACATATGTATAAAACGTCAGAGGAAAAAATTACATAACTTCTAAGATTTGTATCCATAGACTGTCTTTTCATGGTATGTATTTGATGACCGTTTACAATTAAACAAAATAATACTAAATTTTTTAATAGATACAATAGCTTTTATTTAACTATTTTAAATATCAAATATTAACAATGGTTTGATATTTAAAATAGTTAAAATTTTATTAAAAAGATTAATGCTTAAAATATTTACATACATACATACATACATATGTACATATATTCATACATGCTAATAATTTGTTGTTTTCATTTTAAACTGTAAAATTGCTAAACAATCCACCAATTCAGAACATAAATAATAATATATCATCCACTTCAAGTAATTTAAAATAAAATCCGTATATGTGAATAATTTTTATATAAAATTTTTAAAACGTCCCTTTTTAAGCTATAAAAATTTGGTAGACTATTATACCTACATATGTACATATGTAGGTACATACATACATAGTAATAGTGTATTAGAGATACAAAGGCGATGATATAACAACAGATAATGAATACTCATTTCATTATAACACCCCCCCCCCCATTGTGTAACATCATACTAAAACCCATTGAATCTCCATACAAAAGTAACCCGGGACAGCATTATGCATATAATGTACACATGGCAGTTCCCCACAGCCCTCCTACATTGATTCTTACGTATGTGCAAGACTTAGGATGGGTATCAAGGGTAGCCAACCAGAATCATTTAGAGCGGATCCCATTAGAGCCAGATCGGCCCGTGTGAGTTATGGGGTTGCAATAACCGTCAGCACACACAGCCAACCCTGTAACGCCCACACACGACCCTATCACACCCACACACATAGGGGACGACACCGGCCAGAATATTAATGCCAGGACCAACCCGTCCCGGAAAACGTTTCCGGAATTCAGAGATTTTTATCGCCGTATTCAGGCCCCCATGTGGACCTACCGATTGCGCTCGGTTAACCGCGCGCGTCTTCATTTCGACAGTACTATCCATCATCGTCATCTTGATGTGACTTGTCGCTTAGTGACTATATGTCATGTCAAAAAAGTATTCCGCCCAAAGTGTATCACATAGTTAATTTCGTTGATGATGTCTCCAGATAGCAGTATTCTCTCGCACTGTAAATATTATAATATTTTATTGGATGAAATACACGCCTTATGCTAGTGTGTGGCTAGGAATGTGGACATAATTTAAACTTTAAATTGGATGAAATTTAAAGAATATTTAATTTATTCACATACCCCCTAAGGAACACAATTTATGTAAGCCATTAACGTTTAAAGTTTCCCACTTAAACTCTCGCACTTAAATTTCACCGTTAATCATTGCGTACGGTATAGTTTTTCCACTCTGTTAAAAATACTTATATGGTCTACGCAATTCATTTAAAACTATATAGCATCAAACGTTTATAGGTTTTTGAGCTCCTTTTTCCTATCATGCTGTACATTAACACTAAAATAATATATTACTTTAATTTCTAACAAAAAAACTGTAAAATAGAAAATGATCAGTAGATCTATAGCTATAGTGAAGTAAATAAAATATGTATAATAATAATGAAAAACAATTAAAAACAAAAAAATCGCACTATTAGAAAATTAGCTTTAGGGCATTCATTTAATAATTCGATTAATAGGAACCATGAATATTTTGCACATAGTTTATTATATAAATATGTATTTTGTGAAATCAATGATTCACTTAACGATCATGTAGTCTGATTATTTGATCGAATTATTTACATTTTCGTACGTCATATTACTAGCTTAATACTCCATACTATAATATACATAATTTATAAATAATATAATATAAAAAATAATTTCCATATTTATATGGTTTTTTCATGTTTACCAAAATCTTTAATGACCATTATTATCGATCTTTGGAACCAAAAACTTCAATTATGTACATACATAACTGTTTCATTCTTACCTTTGGCTATTGAGACTAACTATCAATGAAGTTTTTGCGTATAAATAAAATAAAAACGTAATATAAGAAATAATTAAGTCAAGAGAATGTTATTAAGAATATACATATAAGTTAAATAAAATAAGGCCCGCAAACGTAATGATATTCCACCTAATTTATCCTCAGAATAAATTCATTAATTGTCAACATTAATTAATTCAATTCAATATTCAATATTCGTTCATTCATAGCAAATAAATATTTCAACGAAAACCGAGAAATAAAGAAAGAAAGCTTTCATATGTTACCTACATATGTATATATTGAACATATTTTCATAATATGTTCATAATAAGTATTAAAAAAAAACAAACCTCATTTACACGTGTATGTATATCGAAACCTCTACTAATCATATAAATTAAAATTTCAAAACCTTCATAGCCAGTCAAAATAAAACCATAATACATACTTATCAACCTCGAAATAAACTTAATATACGCACATTCAAATATTATATGTATATTATATTAAATACGCATTCAATTCGCGTTCAATTTACAAACATTTCCGAAATTCCCTTGTCTGTCACCACCGCGAACTTGACATACTTCATCCATCATCCTAATTTCATCCACTTACCGAGACGTCGTACTCGGAAGTCTCCGGCGTCTCGTTATACGAAAACATTCCCCGCACACACAATCAAAGACCATTTTTCACCCGTTTCAACGTTTCCGCAATTCTCGGATCAACGCTTTACCACCCGGCAACCCTTCCTCGAACCATCCCCCAGCCGTGCATTCCTACAGGAGTATTATTGTAACCCAGACGCCATATGGCGTAACAGTTGCTACAGTCGACGTATAGAAACCCCATGCAGCAAACGTGTTGAGCTTATCAGTTTTCACAACTACGATACCCCCTGAAACTTTGCTCCAATTATATGCGGTGATCTTCCGTCTGATTTTGATTGCCTGCAATATTCTATATATGTATGTATGTACATATGCGGGAGGAGTTGTGTTTTAATTACGCGAATTTCGTAATAGGTACGATTCGGGTCGATAAAACGCAAGCCGGGGACGCCGATTTAATTTTAAATGCATATTATGTGCACACGCGGAACGATTCAATCCGCAATTATACACAAACGCATAATGGCCCAATGTACACATTTCCCAGCGCGTGTTGAATTTGTGACTGTAAATTTGATGATTGGACTAGATTCGGATAAATGCATTTCGTAGAAGTGTTTTGATTGAATTTTTACATTAAGCCAGCAATTTCCAAACTTGGAGGCACTGACTAGTACAAAAGGAGGCGCGAAAATTTAGTTTATAACATAGCAATATAAAATAAAATAATATATACCTACTTAGTTAATCAAAACAGTCGAACGCACGCAATTTTGAACTAGTAACAAGAGAAAATCCACTAATAATGAAGATACTGACGGTAATAGAAGTAAAAATTCATGATAGAAATATAAGCGATAGAGAACTAGAAAGTAGAAAGATCAAGAAAAGAAAATACGATTCATCCTATTCATCAATGGTAATTATAATATGCTTGAAAAGACCAATCTGTACGAAAGTTTTGACTGCAGATAATATATGTAAGACCAAAGTTAATTAAAACACCATAAAACTATGCATTCTGAATACGTTGGTTAACACAGAATTTTTTCAAAGAAAATTGGATTAGTTTAATAAACATATGCAAACGTTCAGGAAAATAGTTTCAGTTCTATCAAATGCATTGCTAAGCATCATTTAAAGTTTCTTGATTCTTTGCAGAATTGCAAAAAGTAAAAAATCACATACAATAGGTCAATAGGAGATATACTAATTTAGCCACTTTTATGTAATTTGGTATTACTTGTTAGATATGGTTGAAATAATCGGCGAAACAGTTGCGACAAATACCGCGTGCTAATAATACAGTTGGAAGATCTCAATTATATTTTTATTACAAACCTCTTTTACGTTTCACTTACGATTATTAATATATTTTTATCATTTAAAAAGTGTTTGTATTATTTTATGAAATAAAAAGGGAGAGGGAGAGGCATCAAAACTAATTTTGAAAACCACTGCAATCAGGCAACATTCGAATGTACATTCGAACTGTATCAATATTGATCATTAACCAAATTTGTTTTCCTGCGAATATTAAACTTTTTAGGTCAACGCGACTCGGTTGTGCAATATAATTAAACTTTCAAGTAAACAAGTACACGTAACTAATACGTCGCGGGGGATTCAAAATACACGTACAGATAACCCAACACGCAAACGTGCCATATCAAATTGCGTATATGACACGTTCGTCAAAGTTTAGAATCTAATCAAATCCTTCATCGTTTGCTAATATTATCGGTTTGTATCGTGTTTACTCGCCCTGCCACGGTCCAAAGTAAAGCTCCCTAGCTTCCGGCTCGGTAGGTATGCGAAAATTCGGATCGATCCCTAATTTTCATTGCACCACGGAATAGTTTACAGGGATATCTATGCGATATAAAAGCTGATAATATTTTATACTATTTTATACTGGTAAGTATTTAAGTCTTTTTTGTCAGTATTTAAAAATGAAAGGTTAGTATTTATTTTAAATGGCCGTGGCCATAAATTTAAATTTAAATTTATTTTAAATAATTCACGGTCGTGTGATATTATACCTTGACATAATTCTTATAGTTATAATATATTATTTTTTAAATTTAGAAAGGATCTGGCACCCCCATAGCCCCCCTCCGGCTATGGTCATGATAATAACCCTTTATTATTTTTATTCCAACCAGTTATTAATTTCATACTGACCGTTTATTATTTTTATACTGTCCATTTGTTATTTATACTGACATTAAATAATATAATACTGACCATTATATTAATAAAATCTTGGTTGAAAACTGATTTATATGTGTACATATTTACTTACCGAAACTTGATTAAAATACTGCCCATTTACTTTCTTGCCTATTTGAATGTACAAACAAATCAAACAAATAAGATTTATGAGGTTTTTAACTTTTGAGGAAAGGAAGGGAAGTTGCATAAATACATTTTTCTTTCTCAAGACTTATGTCTTTGCGCTGAATCATTATGGAAAACTTTCTATTGGTTAGTCTCAATCGACCATTTTGACACCCCTGTCCATATTATCGAGGTTAATCAAGTAACGTGAGTTTTACGCAATATGCAAACGTTGTGGCCCAAAAACCGTGTCGATCGACAAAGCTTTGATTGTTCCTGGCTAACGGCGCGTGGTTTAATAAATCCCTATGAACCGGGTCCCGGGAATTTGATCCGGGTATAAATTCCCGCCGTAAGTCGAATCCTGACAGTAACGTTGCAGTGTTGTAAGTCGTAAAAGTCTCGCGATGAAAGCGTTCGCGTTTCGAGTGAGTGTGAAAGATATCTCCATTGTTCCGACAGTCGTTATTACCAATTCGTTCTCGGGTCGCAATATATTTTATACTTAATAATTGCTTTTGACTTGGCTCACTTTTGTCGCGTCGAAAGTACATACCTTCATACATGCAAATGTATAATATCTATTTGCTTATGACGTCTTCAAAAGGAGTATGTATTACATTACAGCTGTTTATTGTCTTATTCGTGGTGGTACTGTCACCTTTAAAAATCATCTATCCCATATCAATATGACTTGTACCATTGAATATGACAAGAATAACGATTTTTAAAACAAAAATCTCCTGTCAAAATTTTCCGATTTTTCTAGCTTAATTTTTGAGACGGATCCAATAAATCGGTACCTTCCCCTGCAGTTTGTCACAAATTCAAGTTATTAGTATCTCTAATTTGTTAAATCTTTAAAAAAACTCACCTACATAATGCAATTATCGCAAATTTACTATGCATCGAAGATCTATTCATTGCCATAGATTTATGTACGTAGTACATACAAATGTACAAAAATCTAAATATGTATATACATATACATACATATGCGTCGCCTTGGGGCAATTCCTGTCAGGGCGTATACAGGTTTTTCATTCCAAATTAACTCTTTTTCATTTCAAATTGACCCTTTTTCGATTCAAATTAAACCTTTTTCATTTCGAATCGACCCCTTTCTATTATCCAATTAAGTTCACGTGACAATAGTGACAATTATGAAATAAACAAGTCCTTATAGTTTTTTTAAATAAAAATCAGATTCCGTATTTTGTTATGTTAAAACAAAGCGCCGGATCCAATTTCATCATGTTTCTTCTTGACGATATTTTTCGTTATAAATTCTGATGATTTTTATGCTCAATACTATACACATTATCAAAAGTCAGCACAACGGTCCACATCCCATTAGTACGTTCTGACCATTGGGAAAATGCGAAAAATTAATTTCTATAAATCAAAAATTTCAGTATTTACATATTTGTCACAAAAAAGTGGCAAAATTTTGAAGAAAAAAAGTTAATATCCTACTAGAAAATGTCTTTTCATCCCTTAGCTTATTGAACAATTAATTAATGAAACGTCACGAAACCATTTGTTTCAGATGTACCAAAAGCGGTGAGGCAAACCAGTCGGGCATGATCCGGCATAGTGTGGAGTTGACGGTTGCCGCGGGGGGCGCAGCCCATCGTCCGGAGGCCCCACGATGAAAGGGCCCCCATTGTGCCCCCTGCTGCCACTTCTGCTGATCCTCAACACCTCTCCAGTCAACCCTGGTAAGTCACCATACTAATATACAACACGAAACCAAAACGATTTCACGAACCCTTCAAATAAAACCTCGTGTCGATTACAGAGTCGACGGCTTCACCAACGAGCGAACCTTTGAGCACGTTCAAGAGTTACAAGAACCAGCGGAAAGTGGCAGAGAACAACTTCAAACATCGCGAAAAATTCTTTAACAAAGGAGAAGCTGCTGAAATGGCGCCGGATCCAACGATGACAACATATCAAAGCTCAAACATTCCCGCTTACAATTGTACAGAGTGTAATAACAAGGAACTGCTTAGATCGGTTCGAAGTGACAGTGCGCCTACATACGAACCCAAGTCATTCAAAATACTATCTCAAATTTTAGAAAGTGCTAATTTTACCGGTTCTCCCCTAGAAGCCGAGAATCTAGTGCGTTCCAGGAACGATTCGCAAATGTCGTCTCTGGGTTCTGTTGACGTTGTCGTGTCAAGCGGGAGTGGTGATAGTAAAAGTGTCGATTCTAAGTGGAATACTTCCGGCCTATTTCCGGCTAATGCTAGAAATAATAATAACAGATCTTCCAGTGTGCAGCGATTGGGTAGGACTGATGCTCCAATGTTGAACTACATATTTGACACGTACTCGACGCTTAACAAACACCATCACAGAAACGACAGGTGAGAAATCTATAGTCCTTTTAGTTTTTCCCGGTTTTTAGAGGGCATAAATAGAGAAAGTGGGCCATAAATTGCGAAAGGTCCGAGCGGCCCTTGATGCCGTCGCTCGGAACTCGGAGATAGGATAATTGTAAAAGTTAATTCAACTTTTCCTTTTAAAACACATCGAGGCCTTATTGTATTAAGAGCGAAAGAGAATAGAGGGGATTTAGGTGGATGGAAGACGGGGAGGGGTTCGGTGGAGGAAACGAAGAAAAAGGGCTACTTTTACTAAAAGGTATGTTGTTAATTTTCGAAGCAAGAGAGTTTCTTGTGCGTAAGGCAAAACTGTGCAAGTCTTGTTTATCCAGTGAGTTCTGCGAGATCCCAGAGAAGTAAAGTTAAATAAGTTTCCGAAGAGTTGTCCCAACAAGCAAACGGAATGTGAAATGCCGTGCCACTCCCCCCTCTCTCCTATCCAGCCAACATTCAATTTATCCTTGCCAGATTGCTATGGGAATATGTATATATCTATGTATAATACATCTCCTATACGTGTCGCTTTAAAATTACCACTAGCAGTATTTATTCCGGGAAAATCGTGTTATTACATATCGAACTTGTGATATTTAAGTTTAACGCATATAAAAATACCTTCGTATGCCATTTAATTAAGTAAAATTTATTATATCTATAAATATTCATGTACACATGTACATATATAATAGAATGTGTAAACCATAAATTCATATTAAAAACATTGTAATATGTCATTGTATTAAATTGTTTCGAGATAGTCTTTTGACACGTTCAATGAAAGCGTGTTATTAAATAAATATACAGTGTTCGCGCGAGTGTGGCACATTTTCGCCGATGCTGTCACGCTTAAAAAAGATTAATATACGTTTACGAGCATGAAGTGATGCAAATGGCTTAATATAAAACTAATTTTTCATCATAAATCATCACCCGAATTTTTCATATGTATAGACATCTGTATGTACACGAAAAGTTTCTTTATATTTTTTGCATTTTGAAGGCATTCGATACAAAGTTACGCCGTAGCTCTATAGGAGTGAGAAAAGATCAAGTAAACAAGCACGAGCTCGGAAAATACGCGGAAAATTACAAATGGAAAAACTCTCATAAAGGATTTTCTTCGAAGGCGACACACACATGAAAAGAAAATATTACCTTTCAAAACAGTCCCTTGCACATTTCCACGACGATTCTTGAACGAGCGGAAAATCCTTGTACAAAAATGAATAAAACTACGTCAGCGGCGGATTAGTAGTATTCCGTTATATATAAATTTTATATTACAAATATAATTATTTGTCAAATTGTTATTGTTTCACTGCCATAATATAAACAGAAATTTTAAATTATTTTACTGTCATAATATCAAAAGAAATTGATCATTATACACTAAAAATCAAAACGTAACAGTTGTGTTATTCTTATGTACTTATCGTCCTATTTTCCTTTTGTTTTTAAGAAATTATTATTGTGCATAATGCGGCTATTCATTATACAATGATAACAAATTAAATTTAGTATACTTTTATTGATATTTATATAATATTTAAATTATAATACAAATATCAGAAATAATATTTCCTTACGATTTTCCAACTTAACTTCCCGGTATTGATTTTAGATATTCCCTTCAACATTTAATATATGTAGGTATCTTTAAGAACATATACACATAAGCCGTAATTACCATACCCGTGTTTTGATTTCACTATGCAAATCGTAATAATAATATAGAATAATAAAATTCAAATTCTATCAAAATAGAGGCATTTGTAACGTCGAACTATGTACATACTTACATACAAAATCAATCATTTTTTCGGACAGATTGTGGACCCTCGTTTGGTGGGTTCAGTGACCTTAAAGGGTTAATTCGGTTGTGGGACCCGATTACCTTATCCACCCTGAAGACTTATATACATATTTAGATACATCTGTATTCCAGTCGCAAGATCCGATACACCGGATGCGTGGATGAAAAGAGGCATAACATCCCTAGAGCCTAGCGCGTTAGTTTCCTAACCCTTGGACGTATGTATGTATTTTTCAAACTACGAATATAATATTCAATAGAAATACCAATGCTGTATATATTCACATATGATTAAACGTATTTTATTTTATTTTTTAATATTTAAATGTATCGACGAATATAATTTGTTCGATAAAATCGATGTTGAAAAAGCGATTTAGAGCTGACGAAGGTTAATTTACCGCATGTACTAAATTTCTATGGAAATCTCTCGAAGCGAATCTTTTGAAATCGTTAATTAATTCGATAGGATCGTAAATTTTGCCATTAAAACATTAACGTTAACCGATCAATCACTTAAGCTTCAGTATCGTTTTAATTTCATTCGAATTTTCTCTGGAAGTCTATACGAGTGAACTTACGACTCATCGACTTTATCGAATGAGACCTGATGTCTGGTACTTTTTTTTTCGAAAAAATACCATCACATCACCCATTTTCTCCCCCCCCCCCTTTCTCCCTCAAGTCTCCGTTTGCTTTTCGGGCATCTTTTTTCCCCTTGAATATTTCAGAAAGTGAAAAACATGTCGAAAGCTTCTCTACGGAATCGTTGATGCCTTACGCATACGATAAGTTTTAAAGTTCATTGAAATAAGTGAAAATCAAAACAGTGTTCCAACAAAAGCACATATTTACATATGTACTCTCTGTTGAACTAAATATTTATCATTAAAATTTATAATAAAATAATTAAACAACGGCTTAACTTTTGTTAATCAATATTCACAGTTCTGTAGATCATGATGGCAGGGACCTCAAATTATCGATGCACTGATGTGCACGTCACAAGAATTTTTATTTACTGAGTATTTAAAAAAAAATTGAATTGAATATTATAGCAACTTCTATATTTCTCAAACCTTTGGTTTGCCATATGCATTATTATCTCAACCAAATTTTAAAATACGTATAAAACATTTACAAAAGAGAATATTGCGACAAATATTCTGTATATTATTATACCATTATCAAAAAGTCCCTCCCCCAATGATTTAAGGCGTTCTCCTCGGGCATTCAGTCAAACCTACCATTAAATTGGGGATCAAAGACACTAAGTACGGGTCTGGCCTTTTAATAGTCTCTAAAAATGTACTCAAATTCGCGACTGGGACTCGCGTAAAGGGATTTATTTCCTTGATGGTTTTCTTTTATTTCATTTTACTTTTATTTTTATTTTTTTCTCCCTCCGTTCAGATTGACCCTCGAAACCGTCGGAAAACCCCTCCAGATTCAATAATGAAAATCAACAAACGTTTAACTCGGACGGTTTTCCACTCTCATTATACGCGTGACTAATCGAATATCGGACAGAAAATAAACCGATTACAAAATATATATATATAACCAATTTAAAAATATATTAAACGATGAATGCCTTTGTCGTTTCTGGTTTTCGATAACCGATGGTCACGAATTTAATATGTATTTATTTTTTACCTTCAAATTTAATTTGCTTTACTAGGAAAACTTTTTATGTATCTATCTACATATTGTTTTTACAGAATCCCTTTTGAAGATTTCGTTCGAGAAGTTTTTTCAATCAAATTACATTTTTGAGACTTCCCTCCGGCTGTGGGCGCTTATCCATTCCCCTACACTCCCTATACATTATTCATATCGAAAAATTACTTCAATAAAAATACTTATTATTTCGTGCTATTACCACAAGAAGATAATTAAATATTTTTCTTGGCAATAGGTTCGGTGGACCCAAAATAGAATCGTCAGGTGGAAAACTCTCAGTAGACACAGGCGCCGAAGCTCAATTGGACTGTAGAGTGTCTTCACTTCAAGATAAACTGGTGAGTTGTCAATGTGCATATGTACATATATTATATCATAAGAATATTTATTATATCATGTGTATATATATGTACATATAAAACTTTTGGTACCTGTTATAATGTAGTGCACCTCAGAGTTTAATTAATCCGACGTGTATCGGTGACGTTTTCGCAGTCACGCCCGCGCTCGTGGTGTATAGATGTGACCCGAATGAATAAATTGCGAGACATTTGGAACACGCCATATGTACATACATATATACGCAGCTAATTAAAATTAAAAACATTCCTGTGTTTACACACACAATCTGCACGCACGCGAACTGTCAAAATTGCGAGGCGAATGACTTGACGGTTTTGTCTCCGCGGCTCAATTTGAAATTCGAGCAAGTTTTAATGAATTTGTGGCCCGTGTTTAATACAAATAAATAGGCGAGATAGTAAATAATGTGATAATTGTGTGTACCTAACAGATGTATGTACAATTATATAACTGGAAGTTCTAATTACATAGTTTTAACGTATGTCAAGTGCGTTAGTTAGTTCAGAAGAGTATATTAAACTATTATTTTAAGATTAATGCGTGCTTGAATTTTAGCATTATCTTCATTTCGTATTTCTAGGCAGTACGAGAAATGTATATCCCGATTTATGTTAGTCGACGACGTACAGTGTGACTGTTTGCAGATCTGCCCAGACAGTCACGATTTCAACATTTTCCGAAAAACTATTAAAATGTCATAGTTTTATATTATTGAATATCTATAATTGATGCACTGTTGATAAAATTTAATTTAGTTGTGTTGAAAGTCTGTGACTGTGATATTCAACGAAATAGATTTCTACTGAGTGCTTTTGTGACTTCCAGATTTGAGATCAATTGTGGTGTAATCGAAAGCTTGTCAATAAGATAAGTTTTTGATTAAATTTTATTTTACTAAAATTTTACCAAAAATATTATTACTTTTGTAGAAATTTTAATTAGAATATCCACCTCCGAGTATATATATATATATTTTTAAATAGGTTTTTTAATAAGACCTCTGCTCGACTCCAACATCATTTTAATCAAATATTAAAGTTTAACTATCCAATCATAAGAAAATGCACAAAAATTGTCACAAACAACCACATAGACATTTTATTTTTTTCATTAAACGTTTATCTTTATTTTGTCAATTGTTACACCGATAAGAAAGTTTTGACCGTTTTCTGTATCATCATTGAAATGTAACTTTTCTAATATTTGTTTTTCCATTGATTATGAATTAAATTTATAATTAAATATTTATCAATCGTATGGTTTTTGTATGCAAAATATAATGCAAACTCATATCTGCGTGGAAGTAAATACCATTTCTGGTTTATGGTTTTATATTAAAATCTCACAATATCCGAACCCTTATATTAATGAATCGAAAATAAAAATTTAAGCTTATTATTATTGCTTCGGTTTTTGATATACGTACATATAGCGTTTTTAAAACAAAGTGAGCTCGTGTTTAGATAGACCTGCAACGGCCACACTGTGCGACGTTATGATATATGTACATATGTATATGAACCTCAGGAACAAAATTAATAATTATTCAGTGCGTAAAACATGATTTTTCATATCATGATTCCAGAAAAGCAGTGTATATCACACACAAATATGTACCTATATAATACATACATATGTATATACGAATTGTCAATAGTTGGAGATTTGTAAGCATGAGAAAATTTTACATCGACATTTTGATTTTTTTGTAATCAGTGCTCGTATTCGTTAAGTATGTATTAATGTATTCGGTGAATAAAATTTATTATATTTGAAATTTAAATCATTCGAATTCAGGTATCTTGGGTGCGCAGAAGACCCGAAGACGACAGTCTGGATTTGCTGACGATCGGCCAACAGACGTATACGGCTGACAAGAGGTGAGAAATGAATTAAGTGCTCGTATCTTTCAATGCAATTTTATGACGATAGCTTATTTTATTTTATTATAATGTGTAGGTTCGTCGTCGACTTTCGCCAACCGGATAACTGGAGGTTGGTGCTGAATTCGGCGAAATCTCTCGATTCCGGAATTTACGAGTGTCAAATCAGCACACATCCACCTCTCATATCCAAAATGGAGCTGGAAGTTAACGGTAAGAATTCTTACATATCGTTTAATATACGAGTATATGTACATATATATGCGTATTACTTTGGTGTATTTGATCTTTTGCTTTTCGGTTGGTTTTTCCTTTATTGCAAAGTTAATTGGGCGTTTGCGTCTCTTACAAAGTAATGTAAAAAAGAGGTATAAAAAACATCAATTATTCCGTGTCAATCAAAAAAGAAGTAAAAAGGTTTTTTCGGGACAAAAGGGAAACTCTATTGAACTGCGCGCTCGCCCACATAAAACAAATATATTCTTTTGTGATGGGGAAAAGAGTATTGGAAATTTTCTGATGAACGGCAAGTTTGCCCTACAATAAAAACTCTATTGCTCATCGATGAGAGTATAATAAAATATTTTATTTTCTTTGAGCAAAGTCTTATTTCCTTGATAAAAATTATCAGGAAAGAGTCAAACTAATTTGAATTTATTATATTATATTGTATGTATGTATAATAAATTGCCTTTTCAAATTGAATTTTTCGTCTGTGATGTTTGACGAAGAATATTTTCATATAAAAGTTGATGCATAAATTTTGTGAAAGAATTCAAAATAAAGTGCATTTATTTTCACACGCTTTCGTCAGATACGTGCCACGGTGAAATTTCGCCTTGCAAAATATTCATTAAAACTTTTTGTATACACGTTTGCGGTAAAACTTCGCGGCAATCACACCGACCGAAGAGTGTCGACGATGCCATCAATTATCTCCATCCTGGGGAAGAGAATGGCCGCGGAAAATCCGTCGGTTCGCTCCGAAAACTCGTGCCAATGCGGGAAGGGTGGTAAATTTTAAGGACGGATGCTGCCGTCGCACAGTGGAAAATTTTGCAATTTTCTTCCCGCTAAAATGGTGCAAAACGAACGAGACAACCGCCTTTGAATGGCAGGGAGTAGAAAGAGTTGAAGGAAACGGCGTGGCAGCGAGAAAAACATATTTCCGTTGTAATTGAAACGTCGTTATGTAAAAGTTTACCGGTTTTTAATAAGTGGAAAAGTTCCGCGAGTCACTTGCGCCAAAGTGAACTTGTGACCGTCAAACCAACTCCTTTGAGAAATTCGCAAACTTACTATTTATTGCATTTTCACGGTGTGAACTGGTACGCCTTTTCATGCATTTTTAGTTTATTGCGTTCTTTCATTATACATAGCTTTATCAATGTCGGCTAAATGTGCCATTTATAATTAATATATAATGTGCATCTTTGCTGGTAATCCTTAGTCAGGATTTCTTATCCATTTTTGTTTTATGGACTTCTTACCAGTCACATGCATTCCGTCTTAGAATAATTTGTTTATATATATACATATATATTATATGTACATAAAACCATTTTACAATGGAAACCGACAATACCGAAATAATTTTTATAAAATTGAAAACGGCCAACGAAAACGAAAAAGCGGGCTCGAAACCGTGAGGTTTCCGGCTTCGAGCCCCAAGTTGACTTCGATTGAAAAGAATTTATTCGGAGTAAACTTGGATATTTGTGACTCCAAGTCGATCGTTTCCTGTCAAAGTTTGCCAGTTTATCTGATTTCATTGTTGAAACGGTTCGTCATCAAAAATGGCACAATCATCTTTACCTACTATTTGTCACCACTATTTAAATATGATTTAAAATTAATAATATATAAATTTATATATGTAGAAGTTTATTACCATAGTTGTTGCTCAGAGCGCAAAGTGCAATGGCATCAAAATATTATTAAACGGTGGAGCAGAAATTATAATTATAATTCGCAGGGATGTTTTGTATTCGTGGCTGGTTCTTATGTATTGGTGCAAGTCATTTCCTACTTTGTATATCATTATTTGATATTTTTACTTAACTGCTATTATTATAATGATCTTGTATTTTTATTATTTTGTATAAATTTAATTTTTTTGTCTGTGTTTATATGTACATATGTATGTATTTATAATATTTTATATATACATACATATGTACATATGTATTATCTCTGTATTTTTTCGACCATTGTAGCGTATTAGGGACTACTGTAATGCAACAGTGGTCCATACTTAAACATAATTAAATAAATAAATAATCAATGCTTATTTTAACAATGACAATAAGTTTGAGCTTACATTTTTTTACAAACAATGATAATCATATATATAATATATGATTATCTGACAAATCTAATCATATATATAATATATGATTATCTGACAAATCTAATCATATATATAATATATGATTATCTGACATAACGCTCGCCCTACTATAATAATCGTTTCCATTCGACACATATATTTAAGTCACAGCTAAAACAATGCCAACAAAAATACGAATATAATAACAAAAGAAAAAAGCTTATATATATTGTATATATACTGTTTGCTACCAATGTTTCTTCTAGGCTAATAGACGGCATTTACCGAAATCTCTGAGTATTTTCCGCCATCTATTTCTCCTAATTTTCTAAAACACATTTCTTCTAATTTTCTAAAACACCCTTGCGATGATATTTCATCGGGTACAACACTAGTATAAAATAATGATAATGATAACATAAAATTTATATATAACATGTAACAACGTAGCATTGTTTTTCTTGTCAATATAATTCTAAAATTTCAGTTAACAATAGAACTTTTCTTCGACAAAAGATTCTTAGAATTCAATTTCTAAATTCTCAGAATTCATAGTTCAGCGTGTCTAGCTACGAAAATATCGTAGAGTGTAAGAGATTTGTCTGCAGATATCTTACAGTTTAAATCAGGTATAGCTGAAGCATACAAGGCTGCTTATTGAATTTTGAATTATTCGTATTATTTTATTTAATATACACATATCCATATATGTATCAAAATATATAGTAACATTATTTAATACTTTCAAAGGTCGTATTTAATAATCAAAAGCTTTTGTCTTTGTATCAGAGTATTACCATATATTTAAATATAGCTGGATTTACGTTCAGTATGTACATACATACATACATACATATGTGTACAATGAGCATATGTGATCAACATCTATTAAAGTATAGTTTCACCCGAGACAAACACACTCAATACATACATACGTCGAATCACCTCTATACAGTACGGGTCACCAAATATTTTAATTAAAAGCATCGCAAACGTATTCAAAAGGATTACACGTCTGGGTACTTAGCATCGGAACAAAAGACACGCGCTAGCCGTATATAAATTAGCCGTACTTAGGCGAATCGTGTAAATTAAACTCGCTCGCTTACAGCGAATCAATTATGGCGATTAAATTAAATCTGCCGGGGATAAAATGTATTAGCGGTTTTCCACGGGTGTAATGTTTCGAGAATTTTGAAAAATACTGGTTTTGCATAGCGGACGATGCTGGAGATCCTCAACGGGGCGTGCGAGACCTCAAATTACAGAGACGAGAAGGAAAGAAGACCCTTTCTCGGAACGTTTGCTTAGTTTATATGGAGCTTTAAAGCTCTCTTCATAAAGGGACGTGGGCGACTGAGGAGAGCTTTCGCGATGTTTTCGCAAACAGTGCACGGCTGTGGTGGTGGTGGAAATTTTGCGAGAATTATTTATTGATATATTAGATTATTAAAGTTTGCGTCGAAACGGAATTAAAAGCCGACGAGGTTCGCGCGCGAAAAACATCCGCGGCCGTAATCAAATATTCATTGTGTGGCGAAAGGGTTAATAATAAACGAGGAGAGCTTTTTAAATAAGTTAATGTTTTTCGCTCGGCGAAAGCGCGGCATTGCTCCGGTGAAAGCTTTTTCAAAGTTTCGAATCGCATCGGGCTTCCTTCATTATTGTTAATTAAATTTTTATATCTATGTTTTACAATATATGTATGTTGTGCGTGCTTCTGAAAGGATTTAATTTAAAAAATTATTTTGATTATTAACATCATTTATTAGGGGGATCGAAAAGTAATCAAAAAAATATTCTCAAATTCCCTGCCTGTACAATTTTCTTATGCGGTGAAGATGATCCGGAACTATAGACCATGGTCAGCCAATCTTCAACGATAATTCTTCGATGGTTTGACGAGGATCAGATTCCACCATTGACGTCAGGATATCATCAATTTGAGCTCTTCTTTTCGAAATCTTAAATTGATTATACCACCAATGACACATTTTTAGTTTCAGAATATCCCCGTAAGTATCGGTGATGTCTTTCACTGCTTCGTTTGCCTTCGTTTACTTGGTCTAACGTAAACAGCATAAAATGATCCCTTCCTCTATTGCTGGTCTCGATATCGTTCCTTAGGTAGGTTTTTTTTAAACAGAAACAATAAATTTACAATAACTTCAACATAATAACAAAAATTAAGTGCTTACTAGACCGTGTCTCGACACAAACTGACTGCGAAAGAGGTTGTCGGTCTCCTAATATTTTGGAATCGCATATCTGGAAGTCAATATAGTTCAAGCTTGTACATTAGGTTACTTTGAAAAAAAAAAAACAATTTTGGAATTTAGAAACACCTTTGTTTGTTAAAGTTGTTCTGTATCATGGGGAGTCTGTTAAAAATAGTATAAAAATTCTAAATATTATTTGCACTATTATACCACCAGACCATTTAAGTTTGTGAAAATCATAAATTTCGGTTATTTTCAAAGGTTTGGTACTGACTTAAAGTTTTCTGCCACTTAACCGATGACATACATACATTGTATATAGTACCTATCTCTCGCGCATTCGACTTTATAGCATCTTAAATTCGCTGATATTACAAAATGCTACCCACTCTGTCTCTATGTAACTGTATAAACATAATTTTTAATTGATGTTTGTAATTTGCCAGAAGAGTGCATTGGAGTTTACCTATTAATCTATCCTGGTTATATTATATGTATGTTTATACAAATGTTTAAAAAATAAAATTAAAAATATACTTAATTATTGAACAATTATAACACTAGCGCCGTTCTAAAATATTATATTATATTATACTTATTCTCAGCGTTGTAATGTAATAATAATGTTTTTATAAAAATTGTATTCATTGTGATTAGCCAGCCCATTGTGAAAAAATGTTGGCCCATTATTTTTCAATTAAAATTTTATTCCAATAAGTTTATTCAGTACACGTAATACCCACGTTAATTAAAAATGAGCTCGTATTAAAGTTAGTGAAAGAAAAACTTTCCTTTTATGTAGTTAATTGAGTAATTTATAATTTTCTCACGCTGTATGTATTTTGTAGTTTACTCCGAAAGGCTCTCCTATTCCGTGTGTAACTCAAGCCCTCTCGATCTAGGGTAAATGTTTGTGGGCTCATAATTCGCGGCCGAAATTCAAACTTGAATTATTGTTGTTTGCGGATTTTCCCTTGGCCGAATTCTTACTCCCCGTCCAATTTAAGTGTTGTTTCGAACGGACAGACCTCGTAAGTTCGGACTCGGAGAAAGCCAAGTGGCTCGAAGAGAGCTTTTAATCCGGCTGGGGGAGCACTTTTTAACCCAATCAGCTGGGAACCGTGAATGCCAGGTTAGGCGAGCTTTAACTTTTATTGGAGCTTAGCTCGGAATTAGCCGAAGCTATTACTGTTCGAAGGCATTGCCCCTCTCTCCGGAGCCTGTGCGGTACGTTCGCCAGATATAGAATATTAAACTTCGCCACTGCGTCTTAGGATTAGTCCTAAATTTAATGCCCGTGGCTTTCGGTGTCTTGGGCGTAACTTCCCAATATATTACACGATTACTGATTCCCTTTGATATTTAGTATCAGACTTTGAATGTGAGAACCGTACAGCATCGGAATTCAATTTACATAGAAACTACCAATATTCGGTCGAAAAATCGAAAATGTTCATTTACCATGAATACATATGAAAAGCAGGTATTATATATATATATATATATATATATATATATATATATATATATATATATATATATATATATATATATATGTATATATATATATATATATATATATATATATCAGTGGCGTGCGGTAAAACTCTCCCTCCCCCCCCCCCCGTCGTACAGCCTCACTTAATTTGCGCGGGCAGGATACAAGAGTAACAGGCTTTTCCTCCCGTATCCTGCCCGCGCACATTAAGCAAGGCTTTACGACAAAAAGAGAGATAATTTCACCGCATGCCACTGATATATATTATATATACATAGTACCATTTACCATGCTTACATTCTTTTTGATCTTTCGGCTTAAAATCTTTCGATTTTCGATATTTGCTTTTTCGATCTTTCGACCTTTCGATGCCGTGATGTAGATCCATTCCGATACCGACTGATACCTACATATGTATGTACCTATATATGTACATATTTATCGCCGGAGCATATACAGCGGCCGCGAAACGAAAACGAAGAGGCTAAATTAGTTTCGACGGTAAACGGTAGTGTTGCGAAGGGGTTAAAGGATATTGTTAACCGCAATGTTTCGGCTGTTCATAGATTACGCGAAAGCCGATAATGTTTCAGCCCTCTGGAGTGGGGAACGAGAAGAGAGGGTATCGGAACCCCCACGATAACAACTCGTAAAGAACCTTTATGTTTGCTATCCCGTAAAACCGACATTACAACTATTGACACTCGCATTTTATCGAGCAAACGTTATTATCGTATTATTATTTTGTCGCCACAATTTGTTTGTACTTTATAGCTACATTTGAGAAAAATTTGTTCTTGGTCTACCTGTCATAAATATATACGGATATTTTACATACCGCATTCTGAATGCGCAATGCTGATAAACCAATGGGCTAAAATTGAGTTATAAATACAGTTTTGCTGCATTTTTCATTTTATATTAGAGCAAATTGGTAACTTTTCGAAATAACTTCACTTTTTTGATCAATAAAAGCTACAAGTTTTAATTTAATAATTTTTCTTTAATTACAAATCGTGCATCAATTCCCTTTCGAGACTTCTTACTCATTATAAAATGTCAAAGAGCAAAACACTTAAAGAAAATGATATCTAAAGAAACTTACAATTGAAAGATACTACCTGAAGTACAATAAAAAATAATTGTCTTTTTATTATACACTCTCTGAGATTAATCAAAATTCTTAATACTATTCTGATGGATATTTCAACATTGATATCTAAGGATACGACATATTTGCTTCATTTAATTAATTAAAAACAATTTTTCTCACATTGATCTCTAAGTTTGAAATGGTGGTTTATAATAACGATAAAAAATGTAATTATCATGGTTTATTTGGGCATTTAATCGTCAGCAAAGCCTTGTAAAAAACAAAAAAGAACAATAATTAATATTCACATAAATTTCGGATAATTTTATATATTATACATATGTATGTACTAGTGATAGACCCGATGAAAATTTCATCTGGTGTATTATAAGTAAAAAATACCTACCTACCTACATATAAATAATATAAAACAGCAAAAGAAAAAGTTATTTATTAATTAAATTAATATTCAGTAGATGGCGCTATATGCTCGTGGCACTATTTTCCAAAAGAAAATATAAATAGCAAACAATATACTTATATGTATATACAGGTTTTTTCTTGATTCTACCACCCAAAACCCTACATTAAACCTTACAAAGTATCTTTCAAAATTATATATTAGACGAATAGCTTATAAGCACCATGCAAAGACTGATTAGAATCCATAGTGACGACTTGGAGTTGATCTGTAAAGTCACTATGGCAAGTTTATAAATAAATAAATTAGCTGAATAAGCAAAGCCATTCGAATAAAAAATATACTTGATTTTTAAAGCAAGGTCGAAAAATATTTAAGATATTTGTTTTATGTTTGTATTAAAATAAATTTCAATTGATTTAAATGTATAATATACATATATATATCTAAGTTTTCCCCTACGGTTTCGATCAAAGAATACATCTCTCGACACAGTTTTTCAAGCCTCTTCTCATTCCATCCTCGAGTTTTTGATTAATTCCGGTCGTTTGGTGATCTTAATTTTCGTATCTGTGTCGCGTTCTTTCGGTCTTATTAAAGTTTAATTATCGTAATAGGAGTTTTGCTCTTAGCGAGCACGAAAGTATCAATTTCATCCAGTGTCCTTTGTCGAAGAGGGCGAGGAAAAGGAGGCGCCTTTTTGAATGAGCCCTCTCGAAAGGCTCTAAAAATGGCGTTGGGCTATTATGGCGCACTCAATTACTCGGTCCAAATCGAAAGAACATCGTTTATTAATCTCATACACGTAACTACCGTTAGTTTTTACTTTATAGTAGGTCTCCAAGCATGTATAAATATCTACATATGTATGTGTTGGATTGTAAATACATCCATGAAAGATAAACTTTTCCGGTACCAAACTTTGGCTGAGATTTTAACAAATTCCATCATCATTATGGACTAACGATCACGACCAGAAAATAGTTAAGCATTATGCTATGCACTTTGTGCATAATCGATGTAAATAAATTTACAAATTTGCATGTTTTCATTTCAAATTTGTTTTCTAATTTACCTCTTTTTATTGTAATTGCCGAATTTTGATACTCGACTCTTCCTCACTTTCAATATATACATATTTTTCAAAAACAAAATTAGAAGAATATAATCGAACTTATTCCATGCACCAAATTTAATGTGTTTTTTTTTTAATATTGGAAAATGTTTGCAATTTAAATTTTCTCTAATAATAATGAATTAAGATGATATTTAATTAGGGGATTATTTTTTTCGCCCTCGCGTCCTGTAAAAGCCGCTAATGTCTCTAACATTTCTTCGCCAAGTCTCTTTTTCGCACCTTTTATAAAGGCTAAGGCAACCTGTTATTTGTCTTCATGCCAGTTACATATATTATTTTGATATAGAAAACATATCTAACATATATGTATATAATATATCATATATGTATGTACATATATATATATATATGAAATATGAAGAATATACAAATGAACTGATTAACTTTCAAGTATGGAAATATAATAATTAACGATGGCGCTTATAAAAGAATTGGATATTTGAGATATAGGAAAACAAATTAATTCGAAATTTAAATAAATACATAGCCAGCAGTATGGCTCGGTGGTTGCGTTTATGTTTAGCACCGAGTGCTTACCGGGTTCAATCCCGTGCTAATCTTTAATACTGTTGGCCGGACTTAGATATTTGTGACTCCAAGTCGATCATTTCGTATCAGAGTTTGCCAATTTGATTTCATTGTTGAAACGGTTCCTCCATCAAATTGGCAAAAACCATCCTTTTTGATTTATGAATTTGATTTATGTACAATTATGTAGAAGTCTAAATCCATAGATGTCTCTATAGATTAATTAATTAATTGTATTTCGTGTTCTTGAGCCTCTCGAAATACAGGGATTTATATAATAAAAAATGCTGCAATGTTTGTAATGAATTTAGGAAGGTAATAATAAAATAAAATATAAAATTTTTCACGAATAATTTAAAAAAAATCGCTTAATAATATGGAATCTATATGCATATCTATCTTGGCATTCATACATACATATATAAATGTATGTATTATTAAGGTTCGTTCATATAGATACATTAATGTATTAAAATTTAAATCGCCATATCTTTAAAAGTAGAGTAGTGATTGCAGAAATCTATTTATTTTATGCGGCATTTAGTCACGCTGTTGTAAATCGAGAGAACACCTCGGAAAAGCTTCAATAAAAAATAAATAATAATAAAAAACCGAGAAAAATCAATGACCCTTTCGCAGTGAGGTTTTTTTTAGTTTGAGTGTACGGTATTTTTTTTCTTCCGCAAAAATGACCGACAAAATGAGTGGAAATAACCGCGACAAAGGGAAAACGATTCGGTGAAAATGGGAAAAGGAATAAGTGTTGAGTCAATTTGGACGATTTCAAAAGGACGCCAAAAACAAACCACACGCACATACAAAGGACCGGGAAAAAGAGAAAAATCAGAAAAGCGCAAAGATTACATATATTTCAAGGCATTAGCACAGAAAAGGGATATACACATGTACACATACCTATGTATATATGTATGTATATATAGACGAACGTGTTTGTTTTGTTACCTACTAGAAAAAGGAGGGATTGATGGCTTGGGTAGTACAAAAAAACCTTTTTTTTACATTACTCAGGCATCGTTTTCAATATTTGCCATGAACGCGAAATAACGATACACAAACAAACGACCGAAATGGTAAAACATTTTATCGATCTTTTTCCACTTAAAGCTTTTCATCTGCCATATTTAAACTAATTCTTCCGTACATGAAAAGACTAAACTTGGTCAAAACTTCTTATGCATGCATACATTTGTTCAACTCCCATCGACTAGTGAATTATTTTATCAATACTTATAAGTAATGCGTTACATGCTTGTATGGAGTATAAAAAAATACAATTTCTTCAAGTTCAGTAGCGTATTCAGACATTTGAACTTAAGCCTTTGAACCGGAATATTTATCGACACATAAACTAGAGATTTTTTCCACCAGTCTTTTCTTCTGTATAAAAGGGGATGGGGAAAGAAAAGCCTCTAAATTCCCATGTGGGAATATCTCGACGATCCCGTCTGGGGTAGTCTATGACTTTCGGTAATAAATTTGTAGATATGATGTTGGGGGAGGTCGCACCCTACATCACTTTCGACCAGTGCTTCAAATATGAATAATGGCGCCTGAGGAATTGATACCGTCTTCGCACGTTTAAAATCGATCATTTCATACACGGTAAAAATACGCCATTCCATCTCAATAATCACGGCCATTACTATAAATTACTCGACGGGTTCATACATTTTTCTATAAAGCTCTTTTTTTAATGTTTTCTCCCTGATACAATGATCATGTAACTTGAAGAGATACATCCATTTATAATTGTAATATATTCCTGGAGATATACATATACAGCCACATGGGAGAAGTAATATTTTGTGATGTATTGTAGTAATGGTGGGAGCGATCAGTCAAACACAATACATATATTCACATCGTTATTGTGATCGTATTGACCGGTGGATATAAGAGAAAGAAAGTCAGTTTATTACCAAGGATTTCAATGGGCTTTCAGAAGCGATGAGAAATAGACTACATTTGTCAATATCATACTCAAGTTGTACACAAAAGATAAAACTTTATAAAATTTCAATAGAAAAATGGTTTATTACATTGTGACGCCAGGAACTACGTTTTATTCAATATAAAATGTGACATTTTTATACCTACATGTATGTATATGTATAGTATAAAGTGTAAAGAGCTTTTCAAATCAATTGTAAATTCAGGTTCTAACGTTTTATTTATTTCAAATTAAATTTAGACCTTAGTGACTTTACAGATTGTCCCAAAGCACCAATATGACCAAAAACGTGTTCATTAAAAAAATATTCAATAAAATTATAAAAAAGCAATAATACAAAATTAAAAATTGAAAAAATAATTTTCGGCAAGTCCAAATGCACGATGGAAAATAGGTTCTAAAGAATTTTAGGTCATCAGCGTACGGTAAAAATTGTGAATTGCTAAGAGAATATGTATTAACATTAATAGAGAAGTTAAGTAAAAGAGGCCCAAGGATTGAGTTTTGTGGAGCTCCAGAACTAGTAACCTAACGGTCGGTACAAAAAATACCGACCGAGAAATAACGTTATAAGATTGCCCGAACACCAACATTTCTAAGTTTGCGTAAAAGGATACCAATGGTTGACTTTACATTTATGTATGTGTGCACACACATTTTATAGTATTTGTTTTAAAAATAGTTTTTCTATTTTCATTTTTTACCTTCTCCTACCAATCAATTATTTTTTTTTTGCTATTTGCCATGAAGTGACATTTTCTTAGGAAATGTCTTTATCGTCGATGGTTCCCGCTTGCTTTCTAAAGTGGAAAGAATAGGAAGCGAAAACGGATAATGATTTTGGTGAGTAGGTTGAATTTTTGATGGTGTCAATTTTGCACGGAACCGTTTCAACGATTACTATCAGATAAAATTGAAAAACTCCGACAGGAAACAGTCAACCTGGATTTTATAATCATCCATGTCTTACCATCGGCTATAGACATATTCGTAATCATCGAAAAAACAAATAAATTCTTCAACATCGATCACATGGCTAAAGAATGCTATACACTGTACATTCGAGAGTTCACACGGATTGAATTAATCTCAAGCTGAATTCTTCACCACTTACTGTGTTGGCTTTCTATATTATGTGCAAATAACTAATTAAGAATGGAATAGTTATCGGTATTTGTTTGTTTTCAGCACCAGTTGTAAGCATAGTGGAGGCTGGAGGACGCGAGTTGCGCGACAAGTACTACGAGAGGAACTCAACCCTGAAGTTGGCGTGTCAGATCCGCCACTTGGCCGCCCATACCCCAGCTGTATTTTGGCTGCATGCCGACAGAATATTAAACGACGACACGCTCAGAGGAGGGGTCAGGTAAATACATACATACTTGTCTACTTATTCTACTTGGGCTACTTTAGCAGCTTATGTACATATGTATGTATAATCGGATCGCTTAACGGATTAGAACTTACGGGACGATGCGTTCTGATCATTGAGATCTTCCGCTTATAAAATAATCTCGGTTATTAAATTATGTATTGTTATAAATCGGTTATTAAGTATTGTTAAATTATGATTCTTGAAACGTCTGATATATGTATGTATACAATATTGAACCGATGATTTCGTTCAAACTTGCTGTGTTAATTAATATTGGCCCTTTCACCTATTTATTCTGGTTTATTATATATTATATAAAATATAGTATATATGTTACAGTTGAAGTGTATCTTCCAGTTATAATATATATTGACTAGTTGGAATATACTCCATGTAACCAGGTACCAACTACCATTATATGTAGTTGAAGTGTATTTTCAGTTGGAATATGTCTTGACTAGTTGTAATATATTCCATCTAACCCACGTAAGTCAATTCATATGGTGAATTACTTTCCAACTAGTCAAAATATATTACAACTGAAGATACAGTTCAACTATAAATTCGTAGTAGATGAGATGGAGAGGTTAGGTTTTCATGAAACCGTTACTCGACTAGTAAATTGAGTTGGATTGTCACATTTTCGTTTTTAAAAAATTATTATAGTTATCGTAATACAGTACTCATTACCTTTATTCATAGAAGCTAACAAATATAAACGCATTATTGAATTCTAAAGCATTTGTAAAAATACCAGAGCTGTCAAAATTCAACTGTTATATTACAACTGGCGCATATGTTTAAAATGTACTTGCGCTTGGAGAGATATAATTTACTAGTTGAATAATTGTATTCGAATATGATTGACCTAACTCACAAACGCCAGTTGAAATATATTACAACTGAAAATACACTTCGACTGTAACATATACATATATGTACCTACATACATTTACACTATGTGATGACATAAAATTACAAAATCCGTTGCAATGATTTGAAAAGTAGTAAAAATATTATGGGCTATTTAAATTTATATGAAACTATTCTAACATAAAGCAATAAATATATTATGTTTCTGAATTTTACTATGGTAATAAGATCATTAACCACTGTAGCAATATTATAAATTATTCATCTATTTCTCTAACGAATTGCATTAACCACTGTAGCAATATTATAAATTATTCATCTATTTCTCTAACGAATTGCTGCACTTAATGTATGTTTAAATTATTCTTAAATTTTAATGAGCAACAGCTACATATTTACGATTGAGATAATAGTTCCGGTATTTGAAATATTTCTCACCATAAAATTGCGATAGAATTTTTTTAGAATATCTTAACTAAAATTCTTTTAATATGTAAATACGGGTATATATCAAATTTTAAGTTAAACTAACGAAAATAATTTTATTATCATCGTTAATTTATCCCCGCACGTAATATCCATATTCCGTTCCGCGAAAATAACCCCCACTTCAATTAAATATTTTAATACTCAGGGAGTAAAATTCTAAATTAATCTATTTGTAAGCATTTATCCAACAAAATTCTCATCACATGATGTTGAATTCCCACGCGAAATTAATTCACGGTGAACGCCATGCATTATAAATGATCAAAGTACGCGTATTATTTAAGTTTATTTCACAATATTGGATTATCATCAAAGACTTTTCAAAGGGTTATATAATCAGCTGAATCAGGACTCAAGACCAAACTGACGACGGCGTCATAATTCACTTACCTATGCCTCGAATTGCACCACACGGTTGAGAAATCTGCAGTTTTCACTAATGATCGCACTCCGCTTATTAATCCGTTCAAAAAAATTACATTTAGATCGATTAAAATGTTTTATTTTGTACTTTTAGTTTTGTCTAAACGAGTGGTTTCTTCACAATCATATGTATGTAGATCGTATACATTTTTAAAGATTTTATTTATATATATGACTTGAATATTTGTGACTCCAAGCCGATCACGTCCTATCAGAGTTTGCCAATTTATCTGATATCATTGTTGAAACGGTTCCTTCATCAAATTGGCAAAAACCATCCTACCCGCTATGTCACAAATATCTGAATTTGATTTATGTACAATATTTTAACATTTATGTACAAGTCTAAATCCATAGATTTCTCTATTGATTGGTTCATTAATTAATTAATTGTTAAATTCGTGTTCTTCGACCTCTCGTAATATATCGATTTATGTTATAAAAAATGCTGCAATGTTTGTAATTGGCTAGGAAGGCGCATTGAAGTTTACCTGTTAGGCATTCCTGGTATATATCTATGTAAAAATAAAATAAAATATATAAAGGCCTGTATAGGCAACTTTCAAATACGGACAGTATCCTTTGGTACATTCTATATGAATGCGTGAATGCGCATGCACGAATGGAGTATGAATCCGTCCATATAGAATGTACCAAAGAATACTTTCCGTACATGGGGGGTGCCTGCTGCTGCCAATACGTGCTGACTATGTATGAACAGACCTTATTATGTATTTATAATTATCTTTATATATTATCATGGATACGAAAGATTTATATAAAAATAAATATAAAATACCAATAAAAAATAAATTGAGCTATTGAAAATCATATATTTGTATTATTTGGATTTATTAATTTGACTAGGGGTCCCAATCGAATATTTGAATACTCGAATATTCGAATATATTCCTCCTTTTCAATACTCATCAATTCAAGTATTCATAAAATTATTTGAATATTATTCCTTTTCTTTATATTGTTTTAAAAGGCAAATTTTCTAATCGTTAAACCAACTATCCAATATTCGGATAATCGATTTTATGAATATTTGAGACCCCTAGACGTGACAGCATTGATTTGTAAACTAAGGGTTTTGTTTTCCATAGAAAATTAAATCATTATGCTGAAGGAAAAGAAACTGCGCAACGCGCCGGAGCATTCGTCAACACACTCATTAAATGGGTAATTTTCCGTGGAAAATTTTTCCGACGTTTTCCCGGAAACTCGACGAGTGGCGACGTATTGCTGGCAAAAAAAACCGTTGTAAGCATGGTCGTATTGTGCGGTCGTCACGACCGGTACATTTTTGGCAAAAATAACGACAACATGTACGCGTTATATGTACATATGCATGTATGTAAGTGGTTTTCCTGACCATCCATTATTCATGCGGGCGAGTTGGCGAGTTTTGTAGGATTTGTGCGACCGGCAAACGTTTTTCTAATTAAGGGACCGCACAGGTGGGCCTCCTCGAACGCCCCTCTTCCTACACGTGATTTAATTAAACAACTAGCTCTCCGAAAGAATTTATATAAACGCAATGATTTAATTAAAACTATAAATTTATGAAAGGCGCAGTTTCGGCGCGGTGCGGTGCGGTGCCACGGTTTAGGTGTTAAACGACGCGCCCCAATTCGCGCACGAGGTAATCTGGCGAAAATGGGCCGTGTAAACTCCACAATTATGCATACATTTGCATACAAATATATCAATTTAATTTATATACATACATATATACATAATAACTATATATTAGTTTCTGTATGGAGGCTGTTCTACATATGTAGGTGATTTGTCTCAATTCGATTTCAAATGTTAATATTATATCTGGTTTTATTTTAATAAATCATAGAAAAATTTTATCAGAATATGCTAGTGGTTAGCATATAATGCTTTGAGCTTTGAAATCCCACTGGTTTCCTCTCAGAGTTTGCTCATTTATCTGATTTTCATTGAAACGGTTCCAATAAATTGGCAACCTTACCCATTTTATTACAAATCTCGAGTTTTCAGGAATCTTGAATTTCGCTGAATTGCACATATAAATTGCGACAAATTTACAAATTTGACCATAACCGTCTCTGTGGGTGTTAATTAGGGTTTTCAGGCGTCCTGATTAATCGGGATTGTCACCAGTTTTAAGTCTCGTATCCCGGTGTCCCGAAAAAACCTCTCGGGACGCCCAAATGTCGCGGTTTACTACTTTTTAAATTCATACAGAAGTTTTTAACTCTGAATTAACATAAACTATAAACAAAAGTCGATGTCTGGACCAGACAGTCTGGTAAACATTGCAGCAATATTCAACAATGAACTATTTGTCTCTGTCTTATACTTTCTGGAGAACTATGTGTAGAAGTGAGACAAAAAATGATTTCTGAGATTTCGCTAATATTGAATATAAAAATCTACTCTCACATTCAAAAACTAGGTGGCTATCACTATTACCTGCAATACAACGCATTCTAAAGCTATTTGAAGCTTTAAAAGCTTTTTTTTAGCTGAAGAAAAAGCACCAAAAACCTTATTAATTTTTTTTTACCAATCCTCTCAATGAAGTCTATCTTTGGTTTCTTCATTGTAATTGTAATACTTTTCATTTACATATATTAAAAATAAAAGGGAAAAAAATCGATTACAGATATTCTAAATATTATCACTTCGTTTGAAAATATATCTTTAAAAAAGTGACTTGCATGAAATCTGACAACCCTAGTAAATTGATGTGTATTTACTGAATTGTTTAAAATGCTGCAAATTTACAAATTTGACCATAGGTGTATCTGTGAATATTAATTGATATGTATTTTATGTACGTTGTATAATACATATAATATTTGTATCAAAATGTACAATGTTTCTGGCCAGGAAGGCGCATTGGGGTTACCTGTTTGCCCTTGCTTGTATAAATAAATACTTAATACTAAAAATCGACGAAGTATTTATATACATACAAATAGCAGATGTTAGATTATAGATGAAATACTATATCAAATTAAAACGTATGTAGTAATACTACAACCAAATCTACTACGATCTTAATTGTCTATGTGCATATTAATGTATGAACATGTATGTATGTATGTATATAAAAACAAATAAAACAAGCTTACGGGTAAGTTATCTCCTCGAGTTAAATTAAATCTCCTACCCTCACTGCATCCTGAAAAGTTAAATATAATAATTAAAATCAACATCCCGGCATTGTTAATTAAAGTTTCATAGTAACATAATAAAACACGAAAATTCACCATTTCTATGTAGTATCCATAACAATTAATTAAACACTTTTGCTAATTATCTTATTCAATATACATTTTAAAAAACTTCACATAATTTAACAAACACTGATATTTATTTTTGATTGAATTTAGAATTAAATCAATTATTTTTTAAATTTAAACTACTCCTATACAGAAACAAATGAATTTATTTTCCACACGCGAAGGAAACTTTCAACACAGCTTATAAATTAAAATTAAAACACGCACTGAAATCATTTTGTATCACAAAACGTAAGTAAATAGTTACTACATATGTATGTAGTAACTGGCCTGAATGATGATTTAACTGAACAAAATACGCGGATGCTGTGGACGAAATACGGATTCGCGGACGATGATATTCTATAAAACCACATTTAAATTGCGATTATTTTTCTTGGAAGCTTTGAGCTTCGTTCGCGAACGATTTTATTGTATCGTTTGTTAATTTTGATGATTAATTGAAACGTTAAAAAATCGCGTAAAGTTTTTGCCTAGTTATAGGCTCAACCGTTATTCGTCGACTGAAATTTAATAAAAATAAACAAGTGAATTAAATCAATTAAATTCAAATGCATTTACAAATATACGTTCACATGTACATTTAAAGTATTATTATATTTCTTTTTTCGTTTCATTATATTGATAAAATAATTGTATAATAGTTAAGCCACTGCCAAGTTGAGACTTATTCTAACTTTTTAACTATTCAATTCATTAAATTGAAACCTCATTCGTGTTCTGAATTTTCGCTATCCTTTAAATTATTATCAAGCTACTGAATATTATTTGATCGTATAGCATTAATCAAATCAAGAAACTCATTCATATCAATTTATATTTAAAAACCACATAATTAAATAACTAGCAGCATAGATCAGTTATTAGCGTGGAATTTTTTGAACTGAGTGGTCACGCATTTAATCAATGGTCCGGTGCTGCTGTTCAGATCTTGGATATGTGACTCCAGGTCGATCGTTTCCTATCAGAGTTTGCCAATATATTTGATCTTCTTCTTCTCTTTTATTCCTCTCCTCGTAGGAGGTTGGATATCATGACATATATCTTCTCTCTATCCATGGTTGCCCTGAAAAGTGTTGTGGAGTCACATTGGTACCATCCACGGAGATTGCCCATCCATGAGATGCGTCTTCTACCAACGCTTCTTTTCCCTTGTACTTTCCCCTGCAATATGAGCTGTATGATTTCATATTTCGGATTTCTCATCACATGACCCAGGTATTCGAGTTTTCTGCGCTTCACGACGCTTAATAACTCTTGTTTTCTTTTCATTCGTTTCAATCGGACTCATTTCTTCTTCATTTCGGACTCTGTCCACCCAGGGGATCCTCAACATTCTCCTGAAACACCACATTTCAAATGCTGCCAGCTTTTACTCTGTAGCTTGAGTCATGGTCCAAGATTCGACCCCATAAAAAAGTAATGATAGAACGTAGCAATGTAGAATTCTCATCCTTAGGTCAAGATTGAAATCTCTATTGCAGAGGAGATCACGCATCTTGAAGAAAGCGTTTCGCGCCATCTCTATTCTGATTTTAATTTCTTGTGAATGGTCCCATTGGTCGTTCAACCAGCATCCTAAATATTTATATTGATGCACTAGTTCAATGTTTTTGTCATTTATTTTTAGTGGCGTGGGAGGCATTTCCAGTTTTTTTTATTTTTGGTAATAATCATAAATTTTGTCTTCGCTGCGTTCATTCTTAACCCACTGTTATTACTAGCCGCGTTAACTTTATCGATTAATTTTTGCAAGCTTTCCATGCTGTCCGTAAGATATTTGATCTGGCCAGCAGCAACTAGTGGGACTCGTGACCACTATGTTTTAAAGCATATATACTCACCACTTATCCACGGTGCTGACATATGTATGTATAAACTTCATATCTTTTCTTGTGCTGGAGCAAGTCAGTAAACGGTTCGCTAAATATTTAATTGAATATAATATATTATATATTTTCATTGACCTTAACAATACGCTATTTATATATTTGGATAAAGGTGCACCGACACACAAAGTGGTACTTCACTGTCGCTTTCCTTGACAAAACTCACCCCCTGAAGTATTTTTGGTGATATTTTATAATAATATGACTTATATTTGACAGTGATCGATAACGGTAATTGCCACATTTGAATATAAATGTTGTGTAGAAACTTGTCGAAATAATAAGATCGTACGAATTAACATGACATTAGGATACGCCCATTACAGCTGGAAACCACGAGATAACTCGTTCCACACTTTTGAGTGTACTCTAACCACTACACTAAGTATACGCGTATGCATCTATTAGCCAGATCCAACATTCTAAAGTAAACTATTTACGATATAATTTGCAAGCACATACAATATTCATAACTCATCGACAACAATGCCTCACGTTACATTACATATACATATATAGATATATTTTCTATGAAATTAGCCCATTCAACTCGTAGTATATTCGGGGTGCGTCACTAAAGTGTCACGGTTTCTCGTCTAGTTTATAAGTTGATTTTGGTTTTTCTTCAGGTCTCGTTAACGAAAAGCCACTCGCTCGGTTACGAACGTCGCGTATAACGAGCGTCGTCGTTATAACTTCGCCGTTGTCATTTTAGTCTACCGGAACGAATTTAATTTTTTCCTCACCATCATTCAATTTCGTCCTCACACATATGCGTATATCGTCATATACTATACAAGTATGCACGTTCTCACACACGTGTACGTGTACTTTTATGCACTTAAAAGTTCCGCATCATAAATGGGGGGGTAAATTGCGGCCGCGTCTTTTGCCCCTCAAAAAGGTACTCGTATCTACCAAGTTTCATGCAAAGTTCATATTATATTTTTCGCCGAGTTTTGGAATTAGCTTTTGAGCGATGTTTTCTCTTTTTGCGTTTAACAAAGCAACAATTTCGCACTTTTTAATGCGTCATAATAATTTCCCCGGCGAGCGTTCGTGTCGAGTGCTCTTCGCTTGCGAATTTTTCTTCGATCTTTGTTCGTCGTGTCTTGACATTTAATTGGTTTATGTTTATAGTACAAGTTTAAATGCAAAAACTTGAAAAATCGCATGAGCGATGGGAATTAAATATATAAATACATTTTATTTATGGCAAAGCATAACTACTTATACAAACAAAATACATTATATTTATATCAAAGTATATGTACATACTTAAAATATTTCTTATCATGTAAATATATACTTATGTATGTTACAGTGAAATTGTTATTGTGAGTGAAATTATAATTTCATCAGTGAGATTATAATTTCACTGACTCAAGCATTGATTACGGATGTAATAATAGAATTCACTTCTCAATGTCAGTGAATTTCTAATTCGAACACGATAGTTCACGTCTTAATACCAACCTTTTTTTTTCCGGCGGGGGGAAATCTTCTAGAAGACACCACCGACGTGTTTAATTCCAGTGGTAGTGTGGGATTTTTACCTACTAAAACCCCCCTCCTCTTCAGCTACCACCCGGCTACTAATTAAGTATTACTCAAGGGTGGCAGCCATCAAGGTGGTGCTTCTTTTCTCTCGATCGCGTTCTGCCTCTTCTTTCTCCTGCATGATGCATACTGCAAACGAAGTGCACGCTGTCCACGCCTCTGCACTCTCAAGCATAGCAGGAATCATGTTAGTCGTCGTTAATGAGTTAACACCGAGTTCATTTTTTAGATTGGTTCTATGTGCGTTCCATGCTGGACAATCGAATGCAGTGTGTTCAGCATCGTCGTTTTCTGCACTGCAGTGATGACATCCTGGTGTTGCTTTTTTCCTATCTTGTGCAGATAGCTTCCGAAGCAGCCATGTCCTGTTAAAATTTGAGTTAACATATTTTCTCCGGCTCCAAACCCTCAGGTCTCTGATGAGTCGATGCGTCCACCGACCCTTAGTTGACGCATCCCATCGAGTCTGCCACAAAGACATAGTTCTTTATTTTGCGTCATTTTTCTGCTCCTTTCTGTAGACCGCTTTCCGCTCTTCTGCGATCAGATCGATGGGTGGTATGGCTGTTATTGCAAGGATGGCTGCTTCGGATACCGTGCGATATGCAGCAGCAACTCATAGTGCACTTCTTCGCTGAACTCTTGAATATATTAATACCAACCTTAACTTAACCTAACCTAACCTAACCTTTTTTTATCGTCGGAGGTGGGGAATCTTCCAAAGACATCCTCCAGCCCGAACTGGAGGATAGTGTCAGATTTTTACCGACTAAACCCCACCCCCTTGACTCCTCCGCTGCCCGGACACATTTTCATGTTTTGATTCGGGGAAGCAGATTTGTATTAGCCATTTATGGCTCTACCTTCAAATTCTCGGGTTCTTTCCGCGTCTTCTTTATTTTTCATTATCGTTGAAGCAAATTCTTCCCACGCTGACCAGGCAGTTGCGCTATCCAGTATGTGGAAGATCATACTGATCGGTGTCAGTTCTTCTACGCCGAGTACAGTTCTGAGTGTTCTTCGATCATCTTCCCATGCCGGAAAATCAAAGGCTGTGTAGGCGGCGTCGTCCTTCTCGCTTTCACAGTGGTGGCACTTCGGAGTTGTATCCTTCCTTATTGTGTGTAGGAAGGTCCCGAAGCACCCGTGACCTGTGAGTATTTGGTTCGTGTGGTGGTTTAGTTCACCGTGCTTTCTTTTGCACCACGCTTTTAGGTCTCCGATGAGGTGGTGTGTCCATCGACCTTTTTCAGAGCTGTTCCATCTGTCTTGCCATTTGATCATTGTTGTCTCTCTGGCTGCACTTTTCTTATCACCTTTGTAGATCACTTGTCGTTCGAAAGCGAGTAAGTCGATCGGTGGGATGGCGCAAAACACCAGAATGGCATTTTCTGATACTGTACGGTAAGCCGCTGCGACTCTTATTGCAGCTTTTCTTTGAACTCTAGCGAGGCTGAGCTTCGTCCTCTCAACCTTAGTTGATTCAGCCCAAATGGATACAAGAGGACTGAGTGTACTACTTCGCAGTATAGTTTTCTTCTCCTCTGTTTCGGTCCACCGATGTTGGGCATCAGTCTGGCGAGATCTTCTACTATTCGGACCGCCCTAGCTCCCGCTTTATCTGCATGTTCTGCAAAGCGTAACTTATCGTCGATCTGCACTCCCAAATACCGCAGTAATCTGTTGAACGTCACCTCAAAACCGTTGACTGTTATTTGAGGCGGCAGCAGCTTTCGGCGAACCTAACCTAACTTTAAATAAATATAACCAAACCTAACTTAACCTAACCTTAAATAAATAAGTGTTGGCTGCCAAGATATTATGATGCGTTTGCTTCCGCATGCAGTCCCACACATGGGGCATCAACAAAAAAAATCGAACAAATGCTACTCTTTAACGAGATCACTGGTAGCTGATAATAGACCATGATGAAGCTTACCAATTCATCAATACGACAAACAAATACATACATAGGTCCAAATGCTTTCTAATCAAGCTTCAACAAGTTAAGTTGTTGTTTTTGTTGTATATATTTTACCATGTATATATGTTTGTATATATTTTACCATTATGCCAGTACGAGTTTTACCCCTAAATGAAACTTAAGGCATTAAACTTGTATATTTATAAATTTTTGAAGTCATATTCAAATAATGGCGACTTGAATGAAATCAGAGAAACTCTATTAGGAAACGATCTACTTGGAGTCACAAATATCCAAGCCTAACTAGTAGCACTGCTAAAATACCCCGAATTAAATTATTTTCAATTGGAGTCAACCCATGGCTTGAATACGGGAACTTCTCGATAGTTAACATTAACGCAAGCACTGAACTATACTGCTTAAGTTGCGTATGCAGACGTTCTTTCCATTATGGGTTGGAAATCCGACAACAATGCAAATCTCTACCACATTCAGGAGACCAAAATTAAAGGTCTATAATAATATACATATTTTTTTTATTATTCTTAAAAAATAAAATAAAAGTAACTCTCCAAAGATCTTTTTCCGGTTTTTTTAAGTGAAGTTTCATTTCCGGTCATGTGGTGCTTTTGCGCGTAACACAACAAACATAACTTCGTTATCATCGGGGCGTAACAAAGGCGTCACGAGCGTTAATTCGATTTTTGGCTTTTGACAGTCATTCAAAACGCCATTCGCTAACGAGCTACGCGGTGACAAATTAAATCGCCAAAATCCGACGTCAAGCTCCCATTTATCCGGATTAAGTCGATGTGCGCGAATTATGTACGCAATACCTATACAATTATATTTTTTTCATTATCCAAATTTTTTTCACCGCTTCAACCATTCGACAGTGGGGTACATCGGTGTTCAGGTGCTTACAATTTGGGCTTTGAATAAATTTTCGGTTCGAAGGCTTTTGCATTACCGTAATTTCGCGGTCGCGGTTTCCGGTTAAATGTCTGGGACGTACACTCAAATTAATTAATACCTCTTAGGTAGAATTAATTTACATTCAAACACACATTTCGAATGAAATTTCGATGAGTATTTCTTAAATTTTTTAAGTGTTATTATATGAATTGATGCTTTATTTTTGTATGTATAGGAATACGAATCAATTATTTTAAAATGAAGTATAATTTAAAATAAGTTGCTACTGCAAAATGAATATTTCGCTCTATTGTTTTTACTTATAGATAAATAAATATGTAAATACATGCAAATATTTAATTCTCGTTTGATCTTTGATTGCCAATTAATTATGTAGTTGAATGACTGGATAAAAGAAACTCGGATGAATCAAACGAATTTCAGTGTATGGATCTTTTAAAGGCCGCGTTCGACGGATTTGTAAAGGACAAGAAATTTATTGAAGAGCTGCTAGTAATCAGTGCTTTTGATGTATCTCATATTTGTACGATCGTTCGTTTTCTGTGGGAAAAAAACGTATTGCGTTTTTTCTTTTTGGCACGGTCTTAAATTATTATTAGGCTGTTTGCCTTTGCGAGTGATTTTGTCGCGTTTTTTTTTTCACTCTATACTTTTTGACGTTTTCCCTTCTTTAATCAATTCCGTGAAAGAGAAAATATAGCGATAAACCAATCCCTTAGTTCGTAATAACTTTAATAAAAAATAGCATTGTCACATGGCTAAATAGGTATTTTGCACTTTGCTAGATTCAGTATTATGTTGTGGTTTTTTTTTAATTAAATGTGACCCCTGTGGTATTTACCTCCATAAAAATCTGTTCCTCGTCCGTTCAATAAATATAATATTTCTTCTCAAAAAGAACCCTTAAATTGCGTCTCCTAATTAAGATTATTGCTTTCAAAGAAGTTTTTTAGCTTTTCATGTAAATCGAAGTCTTCAATGCTCCTTCTATTCGAGCTCGTTGAAAGAACATTTTAACATAAAAAGAAATTGCATTGTTCAATTTTAATATTCAGGGTATTCAAAATTTTAATTTATTGGGATATTTTTCCGGCTGCTGTTATCCTATTCTTTACTTTTGGACTAAATATATATTACATCAATCCTTTTAATATTTACACAATGAAATTGGTTACAATAATAAGCCTTTTTTCAATCTTCGAATTTTAACATCTTAATTTATTTTGGGAACATTTTGATATTTTTAGGAAAAAACTCAAATGCATATTTTATTTTACTAATTTATATGCTATTTAAAGGCTAAAAGACATTTTTTTAATATACCAGTTGTTTCACCCGGCTTCGCTCAGTATTTGTAATAGATTCAGCTTAAAAATGGCGAAACGAGGAGTAAATATTCATTTGTTTTTTTATTAAATTTATTTGAATCGAAAAAATAATAATTCAAATTCAACCACATTGAATCTCGGTCATGGAAACTTTGATTTGTTTTTCGATTACCAACAAACATTACACACATACATACAAAGTCTCTTTCGAAATTATATATTAGATAATAAATTTTAACCAGCAACATCAGTGATTGTGTGGTCATGGGTTATATTCCTGGCTTTGTTGACCAGGTCTTGGATATGTGACTCCTAGATTTTCTTTAAGAGTTTGCCAATTTATCTGATTTCATTGAAAACGGTTTCAATAAATTGGAAGCCCCGTCCTATTTCTCGAATAATTTGAGTCTCATAATTCACAGCATCTCATAATTTGTTGATATTTAAAATGCTGCAAAAATTCTCCATAGATGTCTCTATAATGATTTTAATATTTGATGATCGATGTTTGTAATTGGCCTTGAATCATACAATGTACATATGTACTTACAATGTTGACAATATATGAAATGATAATATTTTTTTGTTTATTTTTTTCAATTAATCATGCACACTCGCACAGATTGCTCTAAAGCAGCTAGTGTGCTAAACAGAAAAAAAATTATAAATGTATAAATAAAATAAGAATATATTAGCAATATCTTCAATTTTTCGATGGCTAACAATATTTTATAGCTTCTGCTCGAACCTAGTATGGTATATGTATGTCTTTCTTAAGTTTTTTTTTTATTATAATAAATTTATGTGTCAGGACTGTGGAGTTATTTAAATATAACCGCTCCAAATGAACATTCTCGTGGTTATTTTGTAATTTAATTTCGTGGTAATTTTTCCTTCAAATATTATATTATAACCAAGTAGTGTAAACTTCATCGTATACTATGTGATTTAAATTGTTTGGCAAAAGTCAATATTCCGTCGTGTATGTATGGCTTAAAATTAATATATGCAATAAACGAGATGAGAAAACACGTGTCACGTCAATAGCTACCTGAATATCACGAGTTAATTTAAGCTTGCATTTGTTTGCGTGTATGTTGACGTACATATGTACATATATGTACATATGTATATACCTATATAACAAACAACTAAGACATACCCTTCTGAGACGCGCACGGATGAAAATTGGGGTTTAAATTTGAAAAGGAGGGTATAAAGACTTACCACACCCCTTATCCTTCCCTTAGCGATTTTGATTAAACTTTTTAACATAAATCCCCTTACTTTTAATTCGGCCGTAATTTGTACGAGCAGGAAACAATGCAGACAGACCATTGTTTCCCAATTCTAAATCCCGAAGCCCTGGCATTTGCATTTCAATACGAGCTCAGTATGTTGGAACAGAGGCCAGAGATCGCTCCGGATTTGTTTGTTCCTGCAAAGAACCGAATGCACCGTTGCACTTCGACCGTGGCGATCGCAAACTATTTAGGAACTCGAGCAATTTAGAATTATTATCGAAATTCAAACTTGTCGGTTCAGCTACAAAGTTACACAACATTCAAAACTACAACATAAAAATTACTCACAGACGATGTATTTCTAATTTATCTCATATTTAATTTTATTTTATTACATACATACATACATATATACATATGTGCATTGATAGGAATTACCCCAAGGCGACACATATTGGTGCATAAGTACTTACAATTTTTTAAATATAACAGGACATACATATATATAATACAATAGAGACATCTGAGGGCAATCAACAAATATTTTGATTCACAAAAAATTTGCGAGAAATACATAATGTCGGTAGCATTTTTATAAGATTCAACAAATTCAAAATGCTAATAACTCTAATTTGCGAGAAACTGAGGGGAGGATACCGATTTATTAAGATCTTCACAACAGTTAAGTTAGAAAAAAATTCTTCCGATTGATATTTGTTTTAATAATCACAAGTTTTCGCCAGCAGTACATTTGGCCGGTACTTGAACCTTGAATCTACTCTACTGGTATACAATAGCTCTTCCAGTGCACTACGCTATATAATATATATATTTCATTTATTTTAATTAATCACTTTAATGCATCGACATATAAATGTAGGCCATTGTGGCGCATTAGGTTCTTCCTGTAAAGCCACAATGGTCCAAAACTACTATAAATAAATAAATAAACGAATTTTTTATGTCCGTTTTTTGAATCCGCAGGTTTTGAATTTAAAATCACTTTAGTTTGAATTAACTCATGGCATTCTGAAATTTAATAAAATAAATATATTTACTACCCTTTTTCAACTTTGTCCCATCCAAGCAACGCCGCGAAATACGAATTGATTCATACATTATATGAAAAATTAAATTTTATATATATGTGATACATACATATATTAAATTTACGATTTCCTTCAATGAACTTACATATTTGTATATACGTTTATCAAAATTCAAATCTATTATTAAGGCAGTTAGTCTCTATTGTACCTTCGTGTTGATTTTCTTAATGTATTGATAAATAAGACACATAGCCTCAAATGTTTCCACCGTTTATAATTTGATAAGGGTATATTTCGAGACCATCGTTAATAAATTGTTATATTATGCTAAATTATTTATATGATGGCATGTATCTATTACAGTTTCGTTGACAAAATTCCTTCCATTGTATTGTGACTAGCTTGTTTTTCCGGCTGAAAAATTTACCATTAACGATAAGTTTTCTTTGGATTTTCTTTCGAAGGCGTGAAATTTCGCATTCGAATTATGAAATAATAATAACGTCAGTAAATGGAAATGAACGATTTCGCCCCAGCCAACCAGATATAAAGCGAGATTTATACGGCCATTGTTCCGCGTTAGTCGGAAAATATTTGCATTTGAATATCCCGAAGGAATCACAGAATTGATCAAAGTGCTGCGCATTTCGAACGGAATCCGTTTTGACACCCCACAATGCAAAATTCAGACGTAAACTTAACGAACAGGTCATGACCGAAATGGGCTAACTTTGAATCTAAAAGCCAGAAAAGTTGGTCAGAAAAGTTAACGTTTTAATTATACTGTAAGCGTTGTATGGATAAAAAATATCGTTAAATTCATTTCAAGTACAATTTCATTTAAGTCGAAAGGATGTTTGTATTTTCCTCTATGTTTATTTTTTGTAAGTACTGTAAAAAAAACATTTCGGCAAAATGGGCGTAAACTTTCAACGCTAATGCGTATTTATGCCTTTTCGTATTCGAGAAGTAGTAACATTAGATTCCATTACGGGGTAATTTTATTTAACGACTCTTAAATGTGTACTTCTCTCGGATTCAAATATATCGATATTATAATGATGCATTGTTTATTTCGAGAAAAAATTGTATTATTTCAAATTCAATGCGTGAATAACGGTAAAAAATTATGTACCTGCTTGAAATTTCTGCTATTATTTATATCATTAAAGATGACAAAAATCGTAATATTTACAGAAATACGATACTTTGTTGCCATTTTTGTCGTCATTTGTGCTAAATATAAAAATTCAAAATGTAATATTGTTTGTGAAGTTATCCATGAAAATATATGGCTAGTTTTTCCGCGCGTAAACAATGGAAAATTGTGTAAAATGTCAATACGTTTAATGTACTTGTTGTTTACAATGCGTTATCGAATTTGTACTGCTGCTCGTAAAATATAGTTTTACGTATCTGTTGTTTAGTATGAAAGTGGGTACACCAATAATGTAATAATATACCTACATATATTTTCCAAGCATTGGAATTGGTTGCTATAATAAGATTTCAGTCAAATATTTACAATTTTTTTTCTTTATTAGAATATGTTCTATTACATATTATAATTGTAGATTTTCATTTGCAATATAAACAATTAATATCATACATGTAATCGTTGCATTGTATCTACATACATACATATACATATGTATATAAGGACATGCGTATATTCAAAATTTCATACATTTTTCGCATAACTTTCACGCAATATTGTGGAAGTCATCAAAGTATTATTATTATCATAAAGTATTATTATTTAAAAGTATCATTCTTGCTCCCTTCAATGATATTAGAGTAATTCCAATTTGAGAGATGACCTCGGATTTATACTGATATTTTAATCATAATGCGGCCATCAATATCAACACACTCGCAAATATACATTCATAGTTCTATGTTTGTATGTACATTAGGTGGGAGAAAAAAATGACCTAGTGGGAAACTTTCGTTGTATCAAGGGAACGTTAAATAAAAAAATTCATTGATTTTAAACAATGCCCTGAGACATCAACCAATCGACTTATCTCGTCAAAAATTTATAAAAAGTAGGTTTTTGTCATATATGTATCTCTTGTTCGAGAATAGTTTCGATTTCTTTTTAATATTTATAAAAAAGCAAACACACAATATCCACCTATTGAAGTTCATTTGGATCGATTATGATAAGTTTTGACTGATAAACGAGATAAGTCGATTCCCCTCCCCCTCGTAGTCTCCTTGTAATGGGTGTTTGTATAGGGAAAGCGTTTTTTATTTCACTAAATCGTCATCATTTTTTTATTTTCCCACAATTATTTTAAAAATAAAAGTCACCGAGTGCTGCCTAGGGTATATAGCTTTAATTTTTACATAAAAAAATATATTAACTTCATGAAATGTAAGGAGGCCAAAATGACCATTTTAACGCTGTCATGTTTTATGTCAAAACAGTATATGTACAACAATAAAAATTCAAATAGCTATTTGAATTTAATGATAAACATTTTGTCTTTCATTTTTATTACCCAAATATTTTATTAATGATAAAGTTAGGAATAGAGATATACATAATTATAAAACTAGAAATAGGAATTAATTAATTATAGGTAGAGTTAAGAAAGCAAAAACTGCAAGAGGTATTTTCCACAGAGGTGTTCAAATATATGTACATATATGTACAATGCCCTCCCTGAGAGCGTTAGAGGTGCTAGTAACATTGGTGCTTTTTTGAGGGGTGTTAATAAATACCTCTGTGGAAGATGACGTAATTATATATATATATATATATATATATATATATATATATATATATATATATATATATATATATATATATATATATATATATATATATATATATATATATATATATATATATATATATATATATATATATATATATATATATATATATTTATTGATATGAGACGATTATTTATTTAATTGAATTCTTGGGTAGGTTCTCAATATTGGTTTAAAAAATGTTTCAAAATACGTATGTATTTTATGTAGACGAATACATAATTTTGAAAAAAAATATGTATCTTTGGGCAATATATTTATTTACTTTCTGCAATATATATTGTACATATGTAATATTGCTATTAAAAAAAAATAAAAAATAATATATATATATATATATATATATATATATATATATATATATATATATATATATATATATATATATATATATATATATGTATATATATATATATTATATATATATATATATATATATATATATATATATATATATATATATATATATATATATATATATATATATTAAATATTTAGAAGCACACGATAAGTTTCAATAAGTACACAATAAGTTTCATCGCAATCGGTTGAATGGTATAGGAACGCATACGTGACAGATAGACTAACATTGATTTTTACAATTCTCACATTTATGTATGTATATAGGATAAGAAAATCTTATAATATTCGAATTGTGTTTTTTGAAAATCTTATAAAACTTCGAACTTTATTTTACTACTTATTTATGTATATTTATTCTAAAGCTGCATTAAATTTTATATTCATAAGAAAATATGATATATACAACTCGGATAATCTAGAAGGAAGTTTAATAAAATGTTATTTTAGGTTTACTAATTATAGTTTTGTTAATTTTTTTAACTATGTTATGATAATAATAATAAATAAATAAATAAATTGAATCCTCACGTACGTATATATGTAAATATGTTACGCTAATTTAAATTTAACACTTTAACTACGATTTAAATTCAAGCCAACCTTCAGTAGCCACATTTCATCTATACAACTGATTAGAAAAATTTTAACGACTATGATTTGTTTTTAACTACTAAATAAAAAATACTATTTCCTTTTTACAGTGTCAAAACGGAAGCTGTCGATGGAGGAGCAGACAGTACATTGTTAGTGGCGCGTCTCAATTCCAGTGATAGTGGACGATACACCTGCTCTGTGGGAACAGATCTTTTCGCTGTAGTCAATGTGCACGTCCTCAATGGTCAGTAACACATCATTATTTAACATCGACTCGTTTTATTACATTGTACGATTTTTATTTATTGCTTTTCCTGCACGTCAGAGTGTTCCATATATGTATGTATCCATTTGAAAATAAATGATCCGTTTTTCACGATGAAATATTTACACACCACTTCACTTATCTGAACGTGCGCTACCTTCGAAACGTACCTACGCGAGGAAATTGATTTGTTCACGTTATAAATCTTTTTTAATGTGTGTGTGTGCTTGTTTGTTAACGTTTCAATTTAATAACTGTATATAAAAAAGAATGCGATGGTCGAGAATCGAACTCAGATCAACTGCTTGGAAGGCAAATATGCTGACCATTACACCACCATCGCATACTAATTTAATAAACTAAGTTACGACAGTGATGTTGAAGAGAAATTTTCTCAGAAAATAATTAAGAAAGCAAAAAAGATGCGATGGCCGAGAATCGAACTCGGATCAACTGCTTGGAAGGCAACTATGCTGACCATTACACCACCATCGCATGATGATTTCATTAGAAAGTATAATGACACGTGTGCCAAATACGGTAAAATTTTAAGATTGTTTGTATAATTATGTTTGAGCCCAAAAATAAATGCAATACACAAATTTAATTTGAATTTTCACCAACTCATCGTTCTTTAAGTATAATAACTTACAAAGCTATCAAAGACACGGTCCTTGAAAATTTGTTACGTTCTTTTATCCTCCTTCACAACCAATGATTTCTTTTTAAATTTAAATAAATTGTATTGGATGTCAAAATCCTTATGGAATGAGTCTTCACAAATGTTTTGTGTAAAGTTTTGACGGATAAAATTTTATTCTGTTTTCGGTGTTGCCCCGTACATTTGTGCCTGTGAAGGTAAATATTCCACAAGTGTATCAAAAGTTTACCACAAATTAAATATAAGCACCGTTTCACTTTTTCTGAAATCTAATGATTTATTGAAAAATAAATCTATTGTGTCTGAAGTGAGTTTGTTTAGAAACCAATGCTACCTTTATGAGTACAATATCACACATCGTTTGTAGATAACCAATCCTAACTGAATTCAAAATACCTTTCTTCTTAAATAAGTACAGAAGTATAAATTAATTTTCGACTTAAAAACTTAATTGTTAAAATATATATATGTAGGTATATAACAGAAATGATAACGAAACCAAAAAAGATGCGATGGCCGAGAATCGAACTCGGATCAACTGCTTGGAAGGCAACTATGCTGACCATTACACCACCATCGCATATTGATGTAATAAATTCAACTACAGCAGTGATGCTGACGTAATTTTTTTGTTGAAAAATCATTAAAAAAACCAAAAGGAATGCGATGGCCGAGAATCGAACTCGGATCAACTGCTTGGAAGGCAACTATGCTGACCATTACACCACCATCGCATATTGATGTAACAAATTCAACTACAGCAGTGATGCTGAAGTAATTTTTTTGTTGAAAAATCATTAAAAAAACCAAAAAGAATGCGATGGCCGAGAATCGAACTCGGATCAACTGCTTGGAAGGCAACTATGCTGACCATTACACCACCATCGCATATTGATTGCGATGAATTAAAATTAGTAGCAGTTGTATCGAAATAATATTTTACACCTGTATCAACAAGGTAATACAAGGTTTACATGAAATCGATTCGTTCCTATTGACACTTGAGAACGCATAGTTTATGGCCTGTAACATATCTTCAGTAATATTAATGTGGTGAGAAATATTCATTCTACATATGTACGTTTTTGAATCAAAACAAATAACACGATATGATTCCTTTAAGATTCTCACATATGTATTCAAAGAATATTTATATTTTTCATCAAAAATCCATACCTTCATATGTATATATGTATGTACAAACATATATATATATATATATATATATATATATATATATATATATATATATATATATATATATATATATATATATATATATATATATATATATATATATATATATATATATATATATATATACATACATACACATATACAATGCATCGAAATGTAGACATAATTATATATAATACTATACTAATTGAATTTATTTTTATTTATTTATATAGTAGCAAATTGGTAATTAAAACATGTAAACAAAATTACAAACTAAAATAAATAACCATAACATAATATATCGAACAAATACAATACAACTAATAAAATCAACACTGTCTATTAATGGTCGAAAACGGAAAAAAATTCACTAACAAGTAATATTTTTCTTTATATCAGTGGTTTTCAAGCTTATTGCTCTTTAAAAAAATCTTATTTTGGTGCCATCCCCCCCCCCCACTCTCTCTTTAATTCATAAAATAATACAAATACATTTTTAAATGATGAAAACCTATTTATTAAAAAATTCCAATATAATTGATAGAACAACAAAATTCCTCTTCCAACTCAGCAAGCTTTATTTGTCACAACTCTTTCGCCAAAAATTATTTCAAATATGTTGCTGACAAAACTAGTCTCTCCTATTTCGTGTGTTTTGGATGTTTGCTTTTGTTTATTAAACTGATCTAATATTTTGTGAAAAAATTCTATGGGCTTACCAACTTAATCGGTATACATAGTTTCAAGGCGTAGTTTTAATTTACTTGGTATCTTACCATCTGTAGTCAAAACTTTCGTACAAAGCAAACACATAAGTATTTGCTAGCCATCTATACTAGCACTTGTGAATCCCACTGATAAATAGAATGAATGGTACTTTCTTGTCTTGATATTCTACTTGCTTGTTCCCAGTCGGTTATATTTATACTATCTTTAATTTTATTTCCGTCAGTGTCTTCACTATTAATGGATTTTATCTTGTAACCAGTCAAAAATTACATACGTTTTGGGAACAGTTTTTAATGTTGTTTTTTGTAAGTTTATTTATGTAAGTACATACATACATATTATTTTATTTTACTATGTAATGTTATGAACTAACTTTTTGCGCCTGTGTATGTACTAGTCTACGCCTTCCTGTTTGAAAATCGCTGCTTTATATGCAAGCTGTCGAAATTTAAAATCTCAGTGTATAAATAATTAAATACGCCATTAGTCCATTAACCTCGAATTTCGCAGCCACCACAAAAAATGAAATCATCACGCTTATTGCGCAATAATTGGCGCAAATGGTGAAACGCAATAATGGATTCGACCGCGAAGCGTAATAAAGCTTCCGGTACACGGTTAATAAATCACAACGGTCATAAATAAAGTATTGTGTTCCACGCGTCATAATGCTTCGGACGGAAAACGTGGAAAAGCGATACGTTCGTTGATTTTCTATCAACAGTCCCCAACATTAACGATAACATTTCCGTTTCATTTATTAATTCGAACGTACTGAAAAAAATCGTTTTAAAATTTCCCAATTATATACACGCAGGTACTTGAGTAAAAAAAACATTCACAAAAACACTGTTACAATAACTCAAAATGTCTAAACTTTCCTGAAAGGCTTCAGTCGAACCGTCACTTTACATAAAAAACATGAATGAAACACTATAAAAACTGTTCGAAAATATTCAACAGGCAGTGTCTTTATTGTATTATATTTTCTCAATATATAGGGGGTGTAGTTTTCCACGTTGAATATATTGGCGTTATTTCTAGAAGGCTTGGTGTAGATATTCGTTCACGTATATATAATATTTATCTCTCTGGCAATCCTATACATAAATTATTTCGACTGGTTGAAGCTGCTTCCTGGCCCAATTTTGCCGTAGCAGATTTATCATATTATATATATGTAGATAGCATGAGTAGGCGATGCAATCAATATGGAAATTGAGTTGGCAAATAAAGCCTCCTATCTTTAAATAATCTTGAACGATCGCCATCAATGGGCGGATGTTGGCGGTAAATTTTATTGCGATTGGAAATGCTTTCTGTGTGCAATATTAATTGGAGTCAATCGCTGAAAATACACAATAAAAATTCCTTCTAGATTATCCGAGTTATATATATCATATAATCTTATGAATATAAAATTTAATGCAGCTTTAGAATAAATATACATAAATAAGTTTTATAAGATTTTCAAAAAATACAATTCGAGTATTATAAAATTTTCTTATCCTATATACATATATAAATGTGAGGATTGTAAAAATCAATGTTAGTCTGTCTGTCACGTATGCGTTCCTATACCATTCAACCGATTGCGATGAAACTTGTTGTGTACTTATTGAAACTTATCGTGTGCTTCTAAATATTTAATACATATATATATATATATATATATATATATATATATATATATATATATATATATACAAGAATTCAATTAAATAAATAATCGTCTCTCACTGGAGGATGGACCGGAAATGAAGGTAGTTTTCGAGATGCTAAATTGTACCCGATGCTAAAATTTTATGATGCACGATACAAGGCAATAGTACAAGTTGGAAAAGCGATAAACTTAAAGGACTTTCAACGCTGTTCGTGCACGTTAAAGATGATGGATAACAATTCTAGTTTACGTACAATAATTTCGAGTATTTTTTTTGATTAAATATTTTTATTTTAAATAAAACACCATATCTGTACGATGATTAGTTTTATAACTGTCGTGACGCCACTAGCTGTACAAGAAATTTTCCGCCAAACAATGGCGCTCCAGTATCTCAATAGCAAAGCACGCCTAAAAAGCTCGTTCTACTTCGAGTGGAAGCTGTCATAGACAATAATTAATTGCTGAATTAATAATACAACAGAGCATTTCGAAATCGATTTCGATCCCCCGACATTCAATTCCTTCGAAGTTATATCAAACTACTACATAAGTGCTGCAATTGACTTGCAGAAGAAAATTTAAGTCATTTTTATAAATTAATTATTCCATTTCTAAACATAGAAATACCCAATCTTAAAGTTTCTCACGGAAATTAAATAACCAGAGTTCTTTATGAATACCACTGGTATTTTTTTTTTTTATTTATCATAGTTCAAACAAACGTTTTAATTTTTTTCATATACATAAAATTGACGTAAATAATATAAATTACTATGACAACTAATTATTACATAGGTCACATAGCTTCATTCTTGCTCGTCAATGATTTATAAGTAGATAGTATTTTTATGCAAAATATGTACATACATATATTCCTTTACAAATATATAGCTTTACAAAAGTATAGCTTTACGACAAAAAATAAGAACCAACTTAAGCAAAAATATGTATTTAAAAAACTATTATATAACATACCTCATAGAGTTAGATATTCAAATTATTGTGTTTACATTATTATCCAGCGCTGCACGTCATAATCTTGACACAATACTGCACGGGAAAGACTAGTTCTGTTCATACTAAACAGCAGTGCTCGTTTTCAGCACGTTCATGCTTGTTTTTGGACGAGTGCAAGGCAATATCAGCTTGCAAATACATTACAGGGCACGAAGATACAGCGTAACATTGCTTGCGTCGTATCATCGAGCTAATATTTTCACAATACGACGTTTCCGAAAATATTTATATGCATTTGGCAGCATTTTCATTAGTACAGATGCACTCGCCACTATGATGTCACATCACGAGTGAATATTTCCACAATGGCGTGAGAAAACCAGTTCTGCTTGATACGTTTCAGTGACATTTACTGCTGTATGAATAGATTGCTTCGGTTGTTGCTGTCCATGTTTTTGAGCTCTTTTTCCTATTATGCTGTACATTAACATTAGAATAATGTAATACTATGATTACTAACAAAATTAAATTAAAATTTTAAAATAGAAAATGATCAGTAGGTCAGTAGCTATTAAGATAGACATAAGATGTATTGTGAACATAATTTAGTAATAATAAAAAGCATTTAAAAATCAAGAAAAAAAATACATATGTAGAATGTAAAGAATATTATTCTTAGGGACTTCTGTTGCTGGTTTGAGCTGTGTGAAACCTTTATCAGTATGAGAAAATATTTATTTTCACTTAAAATAGCTACATATAAACATATTGTGGTTTGATACTAAGTATGTTTACGATGTATTTCAATTATGGTATTAAATTGATTAAATAGTGATTATATTAACCGGCATTCTCCGCCTGTACGTACCTTTATTATATTGTATTAAACGCAAACATTTTCGCAACGAAATTCCGGCTTCGACGCGATTTGAATGACAATGAAACCTGAACGTATTGAATATTCAGTGCGCTAATTAAAAAGATGCCAGGACGAATTTTCGACGGAAACCGGTGGAAATTCATTATATTGCTAGTATATATACATAGAAATTATAAATATGTATATATTAATAATAAAAGGCATCTAATGTACAAAAGGTGTCTTCTTTATGAAACAAAATTTAATACAGCGCGCTGCGAAAGATACTGCAAACTCCGAGATGAATTTTAATTGTGCCGACACGCGGGAAAGTGACGCAAAATTTTCTCAAACGCACGGAAGCCGCCCGTCGAACATTCTACGAATTTATTAAATAATCATATCATAGTTTCAACCCTAGAATAGTACTTTGTTTCGTAGATCAGTGCTTCCCAATTACTTTTATGTCACGACCCCCTAAATTTGAAATAATTAATTCCCGGCCCCTAAAAAAAATTTTTTTCTAGTTAAATGGTTTATTTGGCAGTAATTATTACAATTATAATACACATATTTGTATTCAGTACGAAATTATAGGAACTTGCTTAAAAACATTTTTCTAATATAAAATCTATACACACATGAAACAATTTAATGCGATAGATGAGGTCGCATGTTTTTACATAACAAATCGATCTCGGGTTCAATGTCAGAAATGCAAACTCGCAAAGCATCTTCCAAAGTCTCCGTGGAAAGGCATGACCTTTGCTTATTTTTTAATATAAGTAATGACGAAAATGCTGTTTCGCATAGGTACGTAGTCGTGAAAGGAATAAGAGTTACCACGGCTTCTTTTCCAATAGCAGGATATTCTTGCTGTCACCTTAACCAAAATTCTGAAATACTTTTTTCATTAAATTCCACTTCAAGCAAATTATCTGATCTGATATCGATCAACTCTTCTTGGGCTGTCCACGTAATATGATCATATGTTAAGGACTTGGCAAATGGTGTTCTTATCCAATTGTTCCTTTCTTCCTCATTCAAGTTTGGGAAATATTTCCTTAAATATATACATTCCCTAAATATGTAATGTGGAAAAATATTCATAAATGAATATTTGTATTTTCTATTGAATATTTTCGCGGTCCCCGCGAGAAATCCTACGGCCCCCCAGGGGGTCGTGACCCCCAATTTGGGAAGCACTGTCGTAGATGGTTGTATGCGGTATGTCGGTTGTCGGTTATATACATATGTAGTTGGTTGTATTCGATACGATAGTGATGAAATTTCCTTTAGAATTCTCATGAATGTAGTTACTTTCACCCGAATTTGATTAATTCCGTTAATTATTTCATACGTATAAATATCTATATAATAATAATATAAATAATTATACGTATACGTATAATTATTTCATACGTATATATATAAGATTCAGAATGTGTATACAGTTGTTTTTCGGTGTTTTTTTTCTCGTATAAAATATTGAAAGTTGCTTTCAAATATTATAGCAGGTGCCTTCACATGCGATGGTGGTGTAATGGTCAGCATAGTTGCCTTCCAAGCAGTTGATCCGAGTTCGATTCTCGGCCATCGCATTCTTTTTGGTTTTTTATAATGATTTTTCAACAAAAAAATTACTTCAGCATCACTGCTGTAGTTGAATTTATTACATCAATATGCGATGGTGGTGTAATGGTCAGCATAGTTGCCTTCCAAGCAGTTGATCCGAGTTCGATTCTCGGCCATCGCATTATTTTTTGGTTTTCTTAATGATTCGGTAGTATATAGCCATAGTTTCTTCAAAACCTTAAATTCCTCTTTAACAAATCACGACTAAATCATTGTTTTTTTTGTTTTATAGAAAGCCTTGCTGAATTGCATCAAGGTGCTGTATCCAGAATTTCCAGTCCATCGTCATCTCACTTGATCATTGTGGCTGTTGCAGTGGTCTGCATCGCAGAAAACATCCTCAGTTCGATTTTGAACCGATTCGTAGACTTTGGAAACATTAGAGACCAGTCATCGATATCGGTGTCGCACTAACATTGATCGATAGATATTAATGTATCATAAAATATCCAGAGAGAGACTAAAAAGGTAGTTTTAAACAAGTGCTTTTATCGACAATTTTCAATATTTCTTCAATGTGTATACTTTTAAAAATATGAACCATTATTTATTAAAAACAATATATATTTATACAAAAATATACTATGATAACATATCAAAAAATTAAATTTTATTTTCAAAATCATCGTTTTAATATAAAGTGAAAATATTGAAAATTGTCGTTCATTGGATTGTATCTTTTATATTAAAAAAATAATAATTAAAATTTAAGAAATACAGTGTTTGAATATACACGATGTTGAAATGTTTGCACAAATGTTTCACGAACTTCGTATCTAAACCGATATACATAAATAAAATTAACTGTTTGTATAGCCTTAAGTCATACAAGTGTTTCTATCTAAATACATACATATTATATTAGCCTGATTTTTCAAATGTTCACGTTCAATTATCACAAACACACAATAAAAGCCTTATTTTAATTAAAAAAAAAAAAAATGCATTTTATAAAAGTCAATTTTATTTTTATTAAATTGAACGTGAATATGCGAAAGTCAGTCGTCATAAATACATATTAATTATTTTGCATTTTAAATATTCGTTCCCGTGTCCCATGTGTGTAATAAAAACAGCCATAAATAGTAAGCTTTATGAAATGAATATTTTTATAATGAAAAGCATGTCTTTCCTTTTTATCTTATATGTACAATAAATTCAAAATTAATTAATTGAAATAAAATGAAAATTTTCTTCATATTTAAATCTAAAGTTGTCTTTAAGCCTTTACTATAACAAAATGCATCAAATTTAACTCTAATATAAGTTTACAGAATAATAACCGTTTTAACTATGTATTTTTTTGACAATTCACGTTTAATTTCTACAGCTTTTTAAATTAAGTTTACTGTACAGATAAATTGAATTTAAAAAAACGTGAAAATCGCAATATATATAAATACATATACTGTAGTATGAACTTAACGATACATATACTTTTATCATGTGTATACAAAAAATGTCCAATAAAAAATATAAAAAAAACATGTTTTTTGTTTCTCGTATAAAAACCCTTTTATGTATGTATATTTTGTCTCACTCAAACTCTTTTTTTTGAATTCTGTATTTTGCTTTTGCACTCATTTTCCGCAATTTGCTCGGTAAGGTTGAGAGGAAGAGGAAACGAGAGAACTATCGAGGAAAACCTCTCACAACAAAAGCCTCTCTCTCGGTTTATTTAACCTACTTTTCCTCTTAAGTTAACCGCAGATGCTAACAATAACGTATGTGACCGCTTCACTTCCAGTTTTTTAACTGAACTTGCCTTTCCTACTAATGCCTTTTTGTAATTAAAAATTTTTACCGTTAGCACAAAGACTTTTTCTATTCTCATTTAAGTTTTTTCCTATCCTCATACATATATTTTAAATATAAAATAATACGAAAAAAAAGAATGCGATGGCCGAGAATCGAACTCGGATCAACTGCTTGGAAGGCAACTATGCTGACCATTACACCACCATCGCATATTGAAGTAGTAAAGTAAGCTACGACAGTAATGCTGGAAAATATTTTTCGGCAGAAAAACATTTAAGAAAGCAAAAAGAATGCGATGGCCGAGAATCGAACTCGGATCAACTGCTTGGAAGGCAACTATGCTGACCATTACACCACCATCGCATATAAACAGGTGAGCTTAAAATGCAATGAATTACATATTATTTTGTCAACATCTGAATAAACACATCTCATAATACGTCACACCAACATATGTATATATGCAGTGGCGGCTCGTCCATACGCACTGCGGTACTGCAGCACCCCCAAGGAAATTGAGAAAAATTTGATATTATTATATACATAAGTGTATGTATATTATATTTTATTTATTTATTTATTTTATTTCATACCAGGAAGGCATTACAGGTAAACCCCAATGCGCCTTCCTGGCCAAATTACAAACAATACAGCATTTTTTTATTATATAAGTCGCTAAATTACGAGACACTGACTTAAACTCGACAATTAACGAGACATCTATGAATTGTACATACATTTTTATATTAATATTTACATTAATCATACTCAAATAGTGGTGACATAGTGGGTAGGAAGGATTTTTAGCCAATTTTTAATCGGGAATCGTTTCAACAATGAAATCAGAGAAAATTGGCAAACTCTGATAGGAAACGATCAACCAGGAGTCACAAATCCTGGTCTGACCAGCAGCATTACAGATATACTCAGAAAAATTCTTTTCAATCGAGGTCAGCTCAAGGGATCGAACTCGGCGCCTCTCAGTGTTAAGCAGAAGCTTAACGACCGAGCCACGCTGCTGGCTAATATGAAAATATCAATATTATTCAAGCGTGTATTAAGCTCGCCCGCACACCGATACATCCAATAATGATCATACATCGTGGTACTAATATCATAAAGTGAGGCATCGTTTATGATTTTGTGCAGTACGGTTTTCGATGGAATATGCCGAGTGGGCGAAGGAGGGGCGCGGGCGCAGCTAGAAGCTTGGTCCGTACTGCACTCCCAACAGTGCTATACACATTTCTTGTTGCGGTCGTGTGCGCGCCTCACTTTTCCTCATTTATTCTACACCTTTTGTCTTTCCTTCTACACCTCTTACACTTTCTACCTTTCCACACTTCCTTCTACACGTCACTTTAAGTATTTAAGATGGTATCAAAATCAAGAGAAGCTGAGCCAATGTTTTCAAGAACTTAAATATTCTTCCGAAAATACTGATAAAACAATAACAGATTCTACCAATTTACTGAATACAATTTTTTATTTGATTCCGAACTTTTTCACAAGTTAATGTTAAATTATTTATAACCAAATGCAATCTAGTTATTTTTTTTTTTTTTTTTTTTTTTTTTTTTTTATTTTTTTTTTTTTTTTTTTTTTTTTTTCCACTATTTTTTTCAAACCTTTATTTATTTAATAGTTTTGGACCATTGTGGCATTACAGGAAGAACCTAATGCGCCACAATGGCCTACATTTGAAAAATATATAAAAACATGATATAAAAACAAGTAAACTGTAAATAAAGGAAAAAAGCAAAAGCAGAAAACATGGTAAAATAAAATTACAAAAAAAAGTAACAAAAGGAAAATAATACATCATTCAGAGAGAAAAAAAAAATAACAAAAGTGTAAAAATTAAAAATAAAATCCATAAATCCCATTCTTTGTTTACACTGATCAAAATTAAAATAGTATATAAAAATGTATCGATGCATTTTCAATTAAAGAAAACTTAAATAGTTTTACTAATGTCATTATACAAATATGAGATTCTTAAAGCGAATAGAAGCCAAAAATATGTGATGCATATATTATCGCACTTATTATAGGAGCCAAAAATATGTGCATTATTATTATTAAGGATATAAAAGAAAGATATACTTTTTCTAATCAATTAAAAGCTGTGAAATTATTTAATAAAGAAAATGCCAATGGAAGATCTATTACTAACCGTTGAGTCATATCGAATGCTAGATAAAGAAAAACTTCAAACTGAATTAGAAGTGTTTTACTCAAGGAAAGAAATGCATAGTATTAATGATATATTAATATTTTTAAAACTTATTTTTGCAAACAAAACTTCTGCTTACAACTTCAACTACCTCTGAGCCAGAACAAATAAACATTTTTTTTATTTTTGATTAACCGCAGCACCCCCAGATACCTTATCCACGAGCCGCCACTGTATATATGTATGTTTATACAAAATATTCACGTCACTTCACAATCCAAATTATAATAAAATCAAAGAGAACGTCGATTTTTTGTATAAAACTAGCGGCTTTTACCCAGCGTTGTTCGTGACTTTGTGAAGATAGAGCGATTGTGAACTGATTACATGTTGTATATGTAGTATTAAAAAAAACCCACATTTGAATTCATTCAATTTTTTTTTATTTTTAATAAATAACTCTTTGTACTGGTTATCTTTTTTATCTTAATATAGCGTCAGATCATCTTATATAAACAGCTGATTACACGTATAAATTCTCTGGATTTCAAAGAATATTCGTGTCAAATTCAGTGAAGATTCATGGAGTCGTATAGCAGCCTATCGGAAACATACATATGTATGTACTTACATGCTTACATACATATGTACATACATCATTTGAGTTTTATATACATATATAGATGCATTCTGACAATTGATGAAAGTTTCAAATACAATATTATTTTTTAGGCTCAGTTTAAAATAAAATACACTTTTAACTGCCATTTTTCATTTTTAATTATACGTATTTTCACAATATACATACATATATAGAAAATAGCACAAAGAGAACCATCGAATGCAGTCAATTTAAATGCAACTTATACTTTTCATTTAAAATATATTTTATACCGGTATTGTCATAGCATGTTAATAATTACCATGTAAAAACGCTTCGTACATATTTTTCATGATTTTTTAAATCCTATTTTTCATTTCGCGAACATTGAAAAATGTAACATATTCAAACACTAAATGCTAAATGTTGATTAACTGATATGGTTACCTAGTAGACAAATACCATTTGTAACTTTGTGTATAAAATTTTGACGAATCGAAATTGTTTTTAAATCTGTACGTTTATAAAATAGCATAAAAATGAAGAAAAAAAATAATAAAACTAAAATTATATAAATGTTTTTTTCTTCAATGCTTAGCACCTTTTTAGGATACTTCAATACATTTTTTATTCTTTGTGTGTTTACATCCAGTCGTGTAGCTTTGAAGGAAGTTTCTCGCGTCATTATAAACCTTCTTAATTACCGTTTCCGAACAAGGCCACGCTAAGAAGAGACTCCGTTGAACTGACGGGTGAAAATTGTAATTATTTTTCTTTATATAAAGTTTCGCGCAGCTAAATTGAAACGAAATTGAGCCATCTCGCTACGCCAAGCGTATCTACGAAGACCCGTTACACCTAACAAATATGGCTTTTAAAATTTCACCTTAGCTCGTGGGTGAAATATTGACAGAAGTAAGTCGTAGACGTTTAACTAACTGAAATCGCTCCAACACTCTCGAATGCGAGTTATAATTTGCCTAGCTATCTATACGCTTTTGCGATTTATATAACCAGTAGTGGCGGCATTAAGCCACAGACGTCTAGATACGCTTACGTGGTGTTCGTTCACGTTCACGTTCACGTAAGAATACGGGCTATGGGGAATCTTGAACTGAGCTAGAGTCGATATACATAGCTACATAAAAATGTATGAGGAGGATCGTTGCAGCACTTTCGAACGAGCCAAAGAGCCATTCTGGGGTCTTTCTTGCCTCTTACAATATTTTCCCCGATCGTCAGAATCGACCTAATCATGACATTGTACAAGCCATTGGCAAATTGACGTTACTTTTTATATCCAGTTAATGTTTCAAATTTTATATCCAGTTAATGTCAAATTATATTAGTTCAACATTTTTCTGATAGCCTTATCTTTTCATTAAACTTGTCTTCTTCTTCTTTCTCATTTGCTTAATGCTCAGCTGCATGGTCATTCATGTCATCTTGAATTTAATGGACGATCTGCCTCCACTCTTCCCGGTTGGCGTTAATGGATGATCTATGAAAGAATAGCCAGTTCTTTGATTTGATCAGACCATCTCTTGGGAGACCATTCTCTCGCTCACCTTTCCTTTAGCATTCCGGTGACTACCAGCCTCTCCATACTCTCCACATTATTCCTTACCATATGGCCAAAGTAGGAAATACCCTTTTCCTACAAGTTGTGTCTCTCTGAGACTGCCAGCTCTTTGGGGATAGAGATGATCATGCCTCTTACGGTCTATGGTTAGCGGAGCATCCATCTCCAACACTACATTTCGAATACATTTAGAATGTCCCTGTCTGTTTGTCTGTCTGTTTGTCTGTCTGTTTGTCTGTCTGTTTGTCTGTCTGTTTGTCTGTCTGTTTGTCTGTCTGTTTGTCTGTCTGTTTGTCTGTCTGTTTGTCTGTCTGTTTGTCTGTCTGTTTGTCTGTCTGTTTGTCTGTCTGTTTGTCTGTCTGTTTTTCTGTCCGTTTGTCTGTCCGTTTGTCTGTCTGTTTGTCTGTCTGTTTGTCTGCCTGTTTGTCTGTCTGTTTGTCTTTCTCTTTTTGGCTGTATGTCACGTATGCGTTCCTATACCATTCAACCGATTGCGATGAAACTTACAGGAATTATTGTGTGTATGCCCGCGATGGTTTCTGTAAAAAATCGCCCAAAAACGGGAAAAATGAGAATGAGTGGCATTGCAACGCAATAATTTCAAATGTATTCGCGTCGCCACCTGGATTGTTAGGGTAAAATAAATAAACAATTGAATATTTTCAAATGTGTTTGCTGACTGTGTTTTTCATAAAATTAAATTATCATTACTGTAATTTAATTTGATTATTAAGTATTTATTTGAAACTGAAGCATTCACTTATCGAAACACATCGAGAAACGAGAACGGGAATTGCTTGCGTTATTGTAGCATTGCAACGCATGCTGGGTTCAGCTAGTATCAAATAAAAATAAATAAAAAAAACACTTAAAACTATTGATAAAATATAATAAAATTGTAATTATTCAATAATTTTTAAAATAAATAAACAAAACATTGTATATACCTATAAATTATTATACACAATAAGTATGAGTATTAGACAACGCTATACCATATAATAAAAAAAAATCCACTGTCTCAAATGATTTTCTATGATTGTTGTCGACGATTTAACGAAAACTCGTGAGTTCTCAGCAAACAAGTCTCATGCGCAGTCGTCGTTGTTACTATACAAACAAAAAATTCTTTAAACACACAATTATTTTACAATATATGATACAGAATGGAGTAGAAACCAATGTGACTATGTATTAAATATTTGAAAATGAACACTTTCATCAAAAATTAAACTAAAAGCAAATCAAATATGATAGTATTATGTCACAAAATCATTATTTTAGATTTGAAAACTCGAAAATTCCTTTCGTATGGTGATCACATTTTTAGAATCATGACAAATCTATAGAATGTGCAATATTAAAAATTATATCATAACTTTTATAAAAATTATATCATAATTTTTGATTCTTAAAAAAGTATGTTTACATGTATGCATGTTCATCTACATATACATATATTCTACAGAAATGTTAGAAATTAATGTAATGTTTTATTCATTATTTGAAACAGATTTTTCGTTCGTGATGATTTAATTAAATCTATTTTCGTAAACATTAACGAAGAATAATTTAATCTTTGGACGCGTCGAACGTGAAATTTTCCTTTTGAGAAGGGAAAAAAAGATTTCAATACTTTAACGGCGGATTGTAATCAAAGTTTTGAATCATAATAAAAATTCAAATTAGTGCAGACATGAGGAAGCCGCTTTTATCTCTCGGGAACAGTTTGAATAATTACAGAGTTTCATCTATTTGGGGGTTGGTAAAAACTTACCAACGATAAATTAAAACTTTGTAGGTCAATTTTTGCCATTTTTACTTCCACTTTTCAATTAGGCATGTCAAAAAAACTTGAAGTTGGATTATGTTTAAATTGAGCCCGCTTGTCAAAACTCCAGGAAAAATTTTGTAACACCTCGCTACGTTGACACATTCGATTTAACCCCTTCGGTCCCCGAGCCAATTTTCGCACGAGCTCTTACACACGTGTAGAAAACTCTCCAACAACACAGGTCAATTCAAAAAACTCCTTGTGGGTTTTCCTGTATTGATACACTTTTTCTGGTGAGAATCGTCCGATCGTTTCCCGAGTGTATTTGACATAAATGTATTCTTCTGAGAGTAAATATCTTAGCGTTCTTGCTGAGTGCATTTCGCTTTTTCTTAACCTTTTGAGTGCACGTAACAGGCGTAGACGGTTTGAAATGCAACACTCGTCGTTTTCTCTTGCATACATACCTTTGTTCTTCAACCAGTATCATATAGAAATATTATTTTAAAAAATGATTGGTTGGTTCAAAAATATATAGTATGCGTAATATAATCATCGTATTGAAACTCACACGCATCACAATTAATTGACCCGTCATGGTTTAATTATATTATAAATTGTTTTATTGTGACATTCGCAATGAACACGTTCAAACTAGCAGCGAAGTTTAATATCAATTATTAACTAATATTAAAACAGACTGACTATTCATTAAAAATAATATTAAAACAGACTCGCCCTATTTCATGTACACATCGCGTGTATGTGTTTCGGTATACTGAGGCGTATTTGAAATTTTATAGTTGTGTAGGACGTCTTTTCAAAACAAAAGTGAAGCTGCAGCTCCGTAGGAAAATGCATCCTGAATCTGTCTTTTATATCCCCAAAGGTAATCCCACTCGGTTCTTGTAGCGCGTAACATATTCAGAGCACACCCTCGCAACACAATACGCCCGTAAGGGTTGCACACCGTCGAAAAAGGTGTGAGCCTTGACGATAAGGAGAGGGCTATTGTTTAAATTTCTCGATCGTATGTTGTTGTGTATTAATATATGTACATATGTGACAAGAATAATTCATTTGAAAACAAATCCGAGATTTGTTTCTATTAGGTCGGAAACTAACAGAGCATCGATATTGTAACTAGCTTGCATATTATAAGACATACATAGATATGTATAGGTTATTTACTAAAATGAAGTCATTTCAAAGGGGAAATAATCAAAAAGTAACTTGGTAGAAAGTCATAATTAATGTAAATTCAAATTTTATTTTCACCGAAATGACATTTTATACTTTTAAAGTAGCCGACACGTATTATAATGTCAAGTATATAATTCGGGTCAGCATTTTAATACATTTGTAATCAGAATTTATGTTACATTAGTTAGAATTTATGTATTTACAGGATTTACATATATCAAACGGTCAGAATATAAATGGCCAAAATAAATACTAGACGGTCAAAATTTATACTGATTAGTCAAAATTTATACTGAACGGTCAGAATTTAAACTGTTTTGGTCATAATTTATATAAAATAATAAGAATTATTCTGAAAGATGGTCAGAATAATTTTTTTCAGTTGGCAATAGTGTTATTACTGCTGCAACGTTGAAGATTAGTACAAATGGTCAATCTGTCAATCAAATTTCAGTTCGGCAATTTCGGATGCTTCGTTATATGTAAGTTATAAAGTCAGTCTATGAAAAAAATTATTTAAAGATAATAATAAAAATGAATGATAAAATTAATAATAAACAAATATTAAATTAAATTATAGCCATTTTGACCGTTTATTATGACCATTTATTATTTTAATTATGACCGTTCATTATTTTTATTATGACCGTTCGTTACTTTTATTCTGACCATATGCGATTTTTTTATTCTAACCATTTGTCTGACCCTGAATAATACATTTCTGACCAAGATTCGATTTGTATTATGACCAGAAGTGGATTTCAACTCTGACCATTTAAGCGTTTACCTATTATGATTCTGTTTTAAAAAAAAAATTGTATCAATTACTTCTACCAAAAATCATGAATTTAGCTGCCAAATATACGATGGTTTAATAATTTAATATTTTATATTAATTATTATGACATACATATGTATGTATGTTTGTACGTAATTCACTAGTGCCACTAGTGTTCGTATATCATTTTCTCGACATTTACCGTGATATTATGTAAATAAGATCCGGTTTTACTGACGGGGATCTGTTTTTCCTCCGCGAAGTGCAGAAAACCCTCAGCACGTCTCACTGCATTTCCGTCCTATCGAACAACGCGAATCCGATGAAAAACAAGAAAACACAAGGGATCTCACTCATCTCGGAAAAATCATACAATATTTCAACGGGACCGCGCTAGCGTATATATTATACATATATGTACATACATACATCGATTTCAATAACTAGACATTCTCACCATAATTCTCCTACGGTCTAATAATTTCAGCACATTGTACTCCGAATCCGTAAATTATCATTTAAACACTTGGATGTTGTATTGTGCGAATATGAAAATTTGCAGGATAATTTACAATGGGTTTGTCGTCTTCTGCGGGACATTACGGTGTGAGACGAGAAGAGCCCCGGTACGGGACGGGTGTTATGCTAATGTGAATATCGGGAAGGGGACTCATTTGAATGCGGGATCACTTGAAAACGGGAGGATGGGAAGCTCAAGAGATCCCTTTCGGGTTCGATACCAATTATTTTCAAATAATAGTCCTGGGATAGGATTGTGATGCCGTCAAAGTGTGACGGGATAGAGTGGGTGATCTTCGACACAGCGACATGTCTTCGGGACGTCTGATGGAATTCAAATCGCATTAATCCGTCAAAATATATTTAAAAGATAAACTTTGCCTTCATTAAAGTTTTAAATCAATTTAAATTGTAAATCGCAAGCGGTCGTGGAATTAATATTAGGTGGTCGCGTTTTACACGCTCGTAAACTTGCCCCCCATCGAATTGAGAACACCTGACCCAAATAATTTCGACCCCTGCCCACAAGATCACTTGGTATTCTGGAAGCAGAGATCGCTCAGCGTTTATGCATAATTGCAGTCGCCAGCATATTCCCACAACTACTACTTCTCGAGGAAACTCTCATTATGCTCCGAGAATAGCGGTATACCTTACGGTTTAACGATCATACTATACCGGACGGGCTCCCTTCAATTATAAATTTTACCTAATAAATACTATTTATATGAAGACGAATTTGCATTTATTAGATATATATTATGATATATGATTTTTGATCCTTTTTCTTTTTTCTTATCATCTAAGGTGAAAACAGGGAAGTCCCATGGGCATAGACGAGTAAGGCTGTGCCTGAGAGTGGCACATTCTGAGAGGCGGCAAATCAATGACATTCCAGAATAGCGCCAATCCTCAACGGATTTAAATTAGTGTATTATTATTATTTTCATTAAATATTATATATGTACATTCATATATGTATGTCACAAATGTCTGAATTTGATTTATGTATGTACAATATGTAAAAGTCTAAATAAATAGATGTCTGTATGGATTTATAGCTAGTCTATGTTGATATTTAGTCAGTAAATAGATAGTCAGTAAGTTATGCAATCGGTCGCTGACTGCTAGACTATTGTCTGTTGGTCAAAAAATATTAAACTATTATCACTAAATTTTCACCAAAGCTACCGACCATTTTTTGAAAAAACACCGACTATTTAATAAGAAGCGGCATTTTGAACTTCTCCTATAAGCAGCATATAGTCTAAAGACGCCACTGGGTGAAAACATCCTTACAGATGCTAACATTGTTTAGTAGGTGTCAAATAATAAGTTTTTAAAATTTGCAAAATGATGGTAGTAAGCCACGTTTGGATAGCTAGCTGCCATAGCTTTCATCTGATACAAGATTCGATGTAAATTTGAATGTGTTATTTAATAATTAAACTCCTCTAACTTCATATAGGAGACATTAGCTTACTTCAATGTTTGTTAACCCCCTCCGTATGTCGGTAAAATATCAATGCGCTATGAAGAGTAGAAGTGGTTCAAAATCAGATCAAAACTTTGAATGGAAAGTCAATAAGCTAGTAAAAAGCTTGTAAAAAATAGAATTTTTGATAAAGAATTCACCTAAATAAAATCAATATCTTATATGTATAGCCGATGGCTATTATACTACATATGTAAATATATTATATATATATATAACCAGTAGCGTGGTCTAGTGGTGAATGTTGAATTATCTCGTACTTGATGTTACGAGTTCAATTCCCGCTAAGTCTTGCTATCGACCAGACCTTGATTCTTCTTCTCGATCGTTTCTTATCAGAATTTAGTCAGTCTTCACCATCGACTCCGAGAGAGCAGTCTTCACCATCGACTCCGAGAGAGCAGTCATCAACATCGACTCCGCAGTGACGGACAGTCATCGCCATCGACTCCGAGAGAGTGACAGTCGTCATCATAAATACTCCGAGACCGCGTCCTCAATTAACGATCAGCACAGCAGCAGAATAAAGTGAACGAAAGTTATAGTGAAATAGTTCTACGTGTCTCCTATTATAAAAATCATAGTTCCATTATCTATCGGTTTTCGAATATATCTATAATATAAGATAATTGTAACATTTTATTAACAATAAAGAAACTTGGTTGGTTAACCAAGTAGTAAATAAAAATTAAATAAATATTTCCCTGGAACGTGACAATATGTATGTATGTGTATTATATTTGTAATATATTATAAGTATTATATGTATATGAATTATTAGTATATTTGGAAAAATTATACTAACATATTACACATATTTTGAAAAAACAAAACATGTATTTTATTTTTATTTGTTTATGAAAATTTATTTAAAAAACCATCACACGTGAAACAAAAATTTCACGCTAGAAAATTGATAACGTTCCGTTACGTTTAACATCACACATACGAGATAGTGAAATCGTTGTGGTACGAAAAAGTCGTTTATTCTCGCATTTGACAACTGGCTCGTCGAAATGATGTTATCTCCGCAAAATTTATTGTTCCGCGTAATAACGACCGTTAAACGAACGCTTAAAACACCGTTTACCATTGCAACATTTTTACTTTTTATATATACAAATATATATAGTATTTTTTTAACAGTCAACATTGACACACAGTAAATTTTAATTCTAAAAGCACACTCTGAGTTTATATATGTATTTATATATCTAAAAGCACACTCTGAGTTTTAATTCTAAAATCCTTACAATGTCAATGAAATTCATTTACAACACTTACAATTGGAATTGATGATAAAACCATAAATAGTTCAACCGTGCACGCTTTTAACGCAATGCACCATTAAACACTCTGGACATTCGTCATGGTTAGCCGAAATAGTTAATTACGGCACGGTTCAAAAATCACTACCGACTTGCAAATCCCCATACGCACATATGGAAGGGCACTCTTGTTTTTCCATTCGGATATAAAAGTTTTCAGCGGGTGTTTGCTGTTATGCGGGACATTATGGGAAATCCTAATCCGGATTTTGAAACCATCCCGTGGTGGTAAAACTGCGGCTTTGGTAACGGTCAAGGGATCCTTTCAGTGAGCAAAGCTTTCAGCAGATTACACGATCAGTTGGTGTGCAACAGGAATGTATCGATGCGTCGATTTTTCATTTAAAAAAAGTGGACTCAATCTGAAAAATTATTTTAAAGTGCATTGAGCCATTTTAATTCTATCGACTATTTGACATATGTATGTATAATGTATTGTATAATCGGTGCATTTAATATACATATGTAATTTTGAATTATATATAGGTAATTCATAGTGTTCCAGAGACTGTGTGACCGTTCAAGAATTATCTGTTAACGGATTAACTAAGTGCTTGCACTTAGAGGCGATAGCATACCGTGCGACCGGGATAATTGGTTTCAAGGATTATATCTAGACTGTAAGTGCTAGATGGCTAAACAATGACCGTTATTAGTCCCTTCGCAGAACTGACCCATACCGTAGGAATACATATCCGAATACGTAACTATACAATAAGTAAACAGATTAGACGTCCTGAGAGATCTACCCTTTATAAGGCGGTACGTAGGCGATATCATGTCATTCTGGACTGAGCACTGCCAGTGCGTGTATCTCCTTAATCATCAATAAATGCTGTTAAACGACTGTTGGCCTTTTATTTGGATCCTCCACCCACCCCTACACAACAATAGTTATTGTTTATTTAGTAGGATTCTTTTCCGATGCCCAATCAGATTCCTCCGTAAATCTTAATTATTTTACATTAATTCCGATTCTACCAATTATTCCTGTAATTTCTTTTTATATAAATCTTGGTCTTATTTTAACAATATTCCTCCTCATATTGATCCTTTTCTTGCTTTAAATTTCTATTGTTCATTTTCTTGCTTTAAATTTCTATGCAAATGTACCATATCTACCATTATTCAATGTTTTTCTTCTTTATTTTTATTGTTTTCATGTTGGTTATTAATCTTAAGATAATTTTTTTGGTGTCATTATTAAATAAATTACAATCTGTTTGTTTCTGTTTTTAAAATAATTAAATAGGTAATATTTATTATGTATAAAGATACAGATTAAGTTTCAGGATATATTGTAATTGAATTTTATCAATCAATGATCAATGTGTAGTTGATTTAGCTATTGACCTAATTCGCTAAAGTTAATTTTGTAGCATCCAAACATATGTCTATACATATGTATAAGCCTAAGTTTATGAAGTTCTAATATGAGGAGCATATCAATTAACTATGTACTTACGTATTTTTTTCGAAAAAGCTTTTAAATATATATAGCAATCAAAACGTTTTCATGTTTTCTAATATAATGCATGGACTTTAGATCAGTAAACTCTAAAACTTAAAATGCAACTTGATTTAAGAATGCTTACGTTTATACAATGACGAATGCTTAGACGTTTATACATAATATATTTTAGCCAAATTTATTAAATTCGTTATCTTTATATCAGTGAAGCGTGTATAAAAAAAAATCGATAAATTTATATCGCCGTCTAAAGGGTTGAAACGGCACCACACCGACTCCCTTGTTTGAAATGAGATTCTATGTACATTGCAAGAAGAATAAATACATAAATTTGAATGAAAGCAAACAATAGGAAGATGCTGTTCGCCTTATTTAGACGTTTCACTTTAAAACACTTTACGCCGAGAAGTGCAAAAACCGCTAATGGTCTCCCATGAATAAGTTATAAGCCGACCCCCGTCACTTGAACATTCCCCTATAAAGTGATAAGGAATATTGCCCGATTTACGATAGGGGTGTTGCGAGCCCTTTCCGAAACAATTTCACATTCCAAAACAACGATATCTAAGATAAATATACATCTGTATGTTTGTATATGTACATAAAATATGAAGGTATACAAATATACGTATATACGTATGTATATAGATATATACATAGATATTTGAATTAAATAAAACATAACCATAACAATAATACAAAAAGGTTTTTCACATCATACGATGTAAACGCAACCCTTATAATTTTATAGTATATTAAATATAATGTAATGACATAATAAAAAACTAATAATACTAAAAAAGTTGAAAATCTACATTTTCGTATTCGAAAACTGTTGTTTTGCCAGACTCAATATCCATTGAAACAATCCTTTGATGTTATCAAGTTATACTATATTATAAAATATAACATGATTTTATTTTACGATAATTTTGGGTATTTTAGAATCTGTAATGTACATACAATGCTTACCACGAAACTGAAAGACTCAAACTCGCTTGAAATTCAGAACACATATGTATAATATATTTCAAATTAGTATAATATATTTCAAATTTCAGTTATTCCATTATTGGAAGCAACGAAGCTATTTTCTATACAGTATATGTAATATAGGCGCATCTATGCTCGTATGTACATAATCGGTAGATATTTTGGCAGTTTCTCAAATAGAGTTTGACATATTCCATTAATTAGGCTTTATTTGCATATTTGACGTAATAACCAATTTCACTAATTAGGTATAGCATGTGTATAAGATCTCAATAGCCACGAATGTCATTCCAAAATTGGTGAAGTGGAATTTTGTAACGCATTAACCACAATCCTGCATCTTCTATCTTCATATGTGATATATGTACGTATGTACATATGTATGGATTATAATATATAATAGATTCGGAGTCGCGAAGATGTGAAAACCAACGAACTCCGAGTCATTTTTGCTATTTTCTTTAATTAATAGGATAACGGTATATGTCCACTAAAGTCTCCGATTTTATTGAAAGAAATCCACTAATAAATTGAAATTTAATAATATATTAATAAAAATCATGATTTTAAATTACAATGCGAATAAAATCGTTAAATTGCACGTATTTTGATGTGTTGCGGCCAAAACAAATTTCCTCCGCCTCATACTTATTAATTCTCATTTTTACTCTTTTTTACAAGGCTCTTTTATGTTTTTATTAAATTGATTTGTTTATGTATGAAATTCATACAAATACACCATCAATTTACATACTTACTTTTATTTATACCTATTTCATTACCAATAATTAAATAAATTAGGTTACTTGTCCATTTCTAGTGATTTTTTTCATACCTTTATTTTTATACGTTGTGCATGAAAAGTTAATCTTAATGTGTAAAATCGTTCCAATTTGTAGTCGGTAAATTTTGAAGTGACCCCACAGCCTTGTATAATACCCATAATGTTCCCTGAACGTTCATTTATCCGTTTATATAAAATGCCATAGATCGAGCTTTTGTATTTGGAAAATTAAATTTATCCTCACGGCAATAAGTCCCCAATTGCATTCGAAGTATAATAAGTGAAAATTGGAATATTATTCAACCCATGGAAACAATGGCAGGCGTACCCAATATTTGCAGCTTTCATATCCATTCGTGCATATTAATATTGCAAACTTATCGTAGTTTTGAAAACATACATTGCACATTTAAGCATTACAAATAATTATAAATCGTGAACAGAAATCATACAAATTTGAACCGTTTTAAATTAATTTGTAATGTGTATATTGACGCGTTTAATGAGTTTGGTATGCGAACCGGTTTTATACCGAGTTAACCGATACAGTCTCTGCAAATTCGGTTTTCCGAATGTCCAATGTTTCGTTATTTATTAATTAGATCTAGCCGTTTGCCACTTTGATTTCGACTCTGCAAATGAACGCCGGCATTCCTTTGACATTTCTGCATCTAACTAGCTATTTACGAGAGCAATTGCAACGCCATTTCTCTCTCACTTGGGAATTATGCAGTAGTACCGATTCGATGGCATGAAATCGAGTAATCATGTAAATTGAGTATTTAAACTGAATAGCTTTAATTAAAGTACATATACATATGTATGCAGTTAAAATATCACTCATCAGTTGGAATCGGAAATTATTTCAATTAATTACATTTACTGCATAAGTAATTATTATCGCGTATTAACTCTCTCTATAAAATCTTCTTATTATCTACACATGTACGTGTGTATTTCAAAGACAGATCCATTGGGGGGTGGGAGGCGATAGGGGCATGAAATTCTGGCATGCGGATCATTTTAAGATATTCCCAGATTGATTGGCTTCCGATTTATTCCCATTAGGATATCTAAAAGAACAGGCACATGTGAGTTCTCATTGAGTAGCTCAAAGAGAACATTTGCACAGATATTCAAATGCTAGGCTTCAAAAACAAGGTAATGATATGAAAAATGCAGTCGAATGAATCTCTCTTTGAGAGGTAGCAACGGGAAATGGACCTTATTTAAAATATATGATGTTCTATACCTAAATAAACAAATCTGCATATATTAGATATGAAATTACATAGTTTATTAAAAAAAAGTTACCGACTCTTTAAAATCTTCTATGACATTTGGGTCATCCTCTAGGTATGTATGTATGTATAAAGTTTTGTGTCTATTAATTTATTTTTACAAAATATCGCCCAATTGGAAAAGTTTTGAATCCGTTACTGACGTTCACCCCACACTACTACCTTAGTTCAAGTTCCAAAGTCCACTCAACCTACCTTTCATCATCTTGAATGGGATAACGCTTTCAATCGTTGCCTTGACAACAAAATATTATTTTCAAGTATTTCAAAGTTCATATTTCCATGTTCAAATTTAAACGCACGCTTAAAATACAATATAATCGGAAATTAAATTTATTTTAAGAATCGCTATCCATAATTATAAAATAACTAGTTTTATGCCCGTTGAAATTTCATCGGGTGCTTCAAATAATTAATAGGAATCGGAACTGAAACAGAAATCGGGAATCGGTTATGCTAATTAAATTATGCCATAAAAAATAATAATAAAATTATAAATCATCGAAGTCGAAATCGGAATCGGAAGGATAATATGAAAAGTACGTATTTTTACATCGCGTGACGTTAGCAAAAATGTATATATGTATGTTTAATTTTGAAAACCCAATACCCACAATTATGTATAAACAAACCCCGGTCATTGACCTCGCAACATAGATATAGAATACCATAGATATGCCTTTACGCTCTAAGCCGGTCACCCTGTTGGACCATGCACAAACAAAAAAAATTACAGATCATTCACACTCTCTCTCAGTAGCTAGTAATCTTCGAAGTAGGAAGGTCGATTGACATTTTTCGAAAATGCTAACGTGTTCAGTGAAATTGTGTTACAATTACTCAAGAAAACATAAAAAGGCGGATGTCTTAATATATAATGTCTTCAATTATAGTAGTATTTTAACATATAATGAAATATCGGCGCGTTGTATGTAGTGTTGTATGCAGTGATTGAACAGCGGTCGACAACCTCTGCCACAGTTGTCTCTAAATGCTCACGTATATCTTGTTGGCACTGAAGGAAATTCAGAAATTGACATTAAGTTTTAAACTACAAACAATGAACTAAACATTAAAGTGTCAGCTTTAAAATTGATCCTTGTGGAAGTTACTAATATTTAAATATTGTAATAGTTAATGATGGTTTTATTATAGTAACATATATTTGTAGTTTAATATAGTATGTATAGCTAAATATTTATTTCTTAATATGGCTTTATTAGTTTGGTTTACTGTCACGCGGAGTGTCCAATAAAATTAAGTTATAAATAAAATAAAACTTCAGTACATGTACATATGTACATAAACTGGTTGCTGACCACTGACGATCGCTGCGTCGACTTTTTTTTCACCACTTCCCCGCTAGTTAAACCCCCCGCACCCCTCAGTTAATGGCGACAACATCTCCAACGAAATTTGTATGTAAAGGCATATCTACTTATATTCGATATCTATGCCTCGCAACCTTGAATATTATAAATTACATATATATATATATATATATATATATATATATATATATATATATATATATATATATATATATATATATATATATATATATATATATATATATATATATATATATATATATATATATATATATATATATATATGTATATGTAGATCGCAATTAAATTGTGTTATTTAAAGCATTTTGTCTATCGCCACTATAGTCGAACGTTCTGCAAAGAGTGCTCTGGAATCGCGGGTCGTAGGTTCGATACCGCGATCTGAGATTAATTTTATTTTTCAAATATCGTTAAAATATAATTTAATTTCGATAAAAAATATATATTTAATTGTTTTATATTAAAACAAAAAAATGGTTCTAATCCTTGCTAAATAAAATTATTATAATTACGTATTTTTATATGGCGAGAACGAAAAATTGAATTAATGTTTTAAAAAAAGGGCCAACTCGCTGAACTCAGATATACCTATAAGAGGATATTTGTGTTCGCTTGAGGGTTCGCGTGTTCGACTCCGAATGAGAATTTATACAAAGTTTAGGCTTTTTATCGATTCATTCATTATGTTCTATCAATTCATTCATTATAATAAATCTAGACTTGGAGATTTCCATTTTGACGAATATAGAAAATAGTTAAATTTGATTTCCATGAACTAATAACAAAATCAACAAATTAAACAAACGAAATAATAAAATTAATTAAGTGACAAAATAAATGAAATTTACAAAATTAATAAAATTAAACTCTCATATCTTACGCTAGAGGGTGAAAGTGCGCAAGGAGTTTTTTTTTTAATATTGGTCAATTCATATATGTATGTACATATGTACATACATGCACAATACTGCTTCTGCTTTTTTCACTTTGATGGATCTTAAAGTATCACTTTAAGAACCATCCGAGTTGAAACACTGGATCTGCGTTTGCAGGTAGTATATTAGATATATTATTTACGTGGGTTTTTGTATATTATAGTGGTCGTAGATGAGGGTGTGAGGGTCGGTTTAATAAGGGTTGCGCAGGTGTAGCATGTAACTTATGTTAATAATGCAGGTGAATATTAGCTGCAATAAAATGTCCGCTGCTTTGCACTGGCCTCTCTTCTCGTTGTGGCCATTTCGCCGTTTTGAAATATTCACTGTGGCCATTTCCGGAGGCCATTGTCCGTCGTCGGCGCACAAAGTTTATGTGCAATTTAAAAACTCCCTCCGCAAAATGTGTTTACGCGGTTGAAATGTCTGCAATTTGACTATGAGCTATGTTTCCAACTTATGTATGTAACTTCAGAAGTTACAGAAGCTATGTATCTTTCAATACAGAAGCTTTCACTCGAAATCAAACTCTTCTTATGTGATCTTAATTCAATCAGCAGTATAATGATATCACAGCTAGTTTAAAATTTAACGTAGCAGAAAATTTTAAAAACCCTCACTAAATAAAGAATGTGTGGTAGTAAGTAATGTCTGATAACAATTTGAGAATTGTGAGAAGCATATCTGGGATAAAATGGACTGCATACATATTACAGACAATCTTCCTATAGCACGGTAGATTAAAAGAAAAGAAAAAAAAATGTTTTTTCAAAAATTTGCTGTCATTTTCGATCAACTGCGTACTACGCATTTAAATATACAAAGATAATGCACAGTGCAGTGCAGTAAAATTATTATTTATTTAAGTTTGGACCATTGTGGCATTACAGGAATCCCTAATGCACCACAATGGTCGAAAAAAAATATATAGAGAGATGAGAAAAATAAAAATATATACATATACAAACAAAAAAAATACATTTATACACAATCAAAGCATTATAATAGTAGCAGATAAAATAAAATTTTCAAGTAATAAAATACAAAGTAGGGAATATCTTGCACCTACAGTCATTTTCCATAAATAAGAACCAGCTGCAAATACAAAATATCCCTGCGAGTATTAATATATGAAATTATTAGCTTCCAATTTATATTTTTCAGCTAATATGAAACCAACGTCGATATTTCATTATTAAATAAATTATTTCCAATTATTTTTCACAAGAAGAAAATAAATACGTGTGGGATTCTTTGTAAGGATGTTTGATAGGAAACAACAAAACAAGCAGCTTATAGAAGAAGAGGTAATTTATTCTTTATTTTTTACATACATACATATATAGCTATATACCAAAAAGGCTTGACAAGACCCCAATGCGCTTTCCTAGAAAAGTAATTACAAACAATGCAGCATTTTTATTACATAAATCACTATATTTCGATAGGCTGGAGAACACGAAATTAATAATTATTTAATAGACTTGTACATATTTTTTTACAAATTGTACATACATTAAATACAGAAGATTTGTGACAGCAGATAGGATTATTTTTTTTCAATATTGAGGAACCGTTTCAACAATGATCAGATAAAATTGACAAACTCTTGACTTGGAGTCACAAATATCCAAGTCTGACCATCAGTACTACAGAAATACTGCCGAACAAATTATCTGCAATTGAACTCAACCCAGGGTTTGAACCCTGGAACTTCTCGGTGGTTAGCATTGACGCAACCACCGAGCTATACTGCTGGCTATTGGAATTGGAATCTTTCAAATTTTACCTCCTGTCTAGTAAAGTGGAATAACATACACACATACATATCGATGACTTGGAGCAAAGATATTGTATGTCCATTTTTGAATTTGTATCGAATTTTAAGTTTATAGATGCTGGAATAATTCAGGTTTTTCCTTTCAGGGTAATTTATGTGAAATACATGAATATCTGAGTATGAATGTGAATATGAATATGAATTCATATCACACATTTAAATACATATAATATTTGCAGATGAAATTTAATCCGCATGGTTTGGTTCACTTTTGCAATGAAGGCACTGTGCTTATTATATTATACATCACGAATGTACGACCAGGTATTGCGTAGTAAGCCGTATTCCTTTTTCGTGTAGGAATTTTATTCAGGAACGACTGCACGTCCCTGTCCTAATGACTGCGGGTCTCACGATGGCATTCGACTTATTGAAACGTTCCTGATCCTCGAATATTTTCCACGCGGAGGCTGCGGATAAAGCGCACTCGACCCGAACCTCTTTCAATAAATTAAAATCAAAATTAACTCGCACACAATCTGGCAATAAATCGGACCCAACTTCAGGAATGGGATTTAATCCACCGGACTAATCGATGGCGATCCATCCATCTTGCTAGACTTATTCGTGCCTTTACCTTTTACGTCCTTAAATAAATTAATGAGCAAAGCTTAGAGCCGGCGTCGAATATTGCGCAAATTAAGCGAGAACGGCGATCTTCTAAATAAATCTTCGATTAATCACGTTTTTGCTCAATTTAGACAACGCTCGTTTATTAATTATCGATTCTTGAAACTTCGATATGCATATTCAATTATACCGAGTTATTGTTATTGTTTTTTTTTTTTATCCAGAAATATATTGTTTTAAAATATATATAAAAATATTAATATTTCTTAAACTTAGCTGACTAACGTGTACATAGCAAATGCTTAATACAGATTTACTTTTTAATTTCGCTGGAGCAGAACTCTGGAAATATTAATGTCTTGTGTCGCCATCATTCTAATTACTTTACAGTGAAAAAAATTACCTTGATATTTTAGTAATCCTTTTAAAAAATGTCCTAGCACGAGTTTCCCTCTTTCTATTCCTTTTACTCTCGACGAAGGCTTAATAGGCGAACTAATTTTTCTCTGACAATTTTCAAGCATCATTTCCTTTTCACATTATGCGTTCACTTAAAGTACACTTAAAGTAAAGTAATATTATTAAGTAGTTTATCTTCAAAAATTTACGCTGTCTATGTAACATATGTACAATAGTTATTAAATTTTCGAAAATGATACATTATATCGTATACTTCTTGTCCAATGTCTATTATTACTAGGGTGACCTTATTTCCCAGGACTCAAAACGGGACGGTCCGCAAAAAAAATTTCCCCGCCTTATAAAAATATTTGTCACACGTCCAAAATTTTATGATGTTTCTCTCAAATAACCATGAAAATATAAAATGATTATTTTATTAAATATTTAAATAAATACAAAATTTTCATTATATTAAATACAAAATTTTCATTGTATTAAATTATTACAATCTAATTGATTTATGTAATTATTGAACAATGTACAATTCTTGTGTACAAGGAAAATAGAAACATATTAAAAAATATAATATAAAATTGAATGTTCATGTGACACATATCTGATTTTAAAATTAATTAATGAAATAACTACAAATTTTCCTAAATGATATTCTCGGTATATTTTAATTGCAAAAAATATGTATGTACATAATACTGAAAGTTTTCATTTCTTCTTTTGTTAACATTAGGTAATATAATTTTTGCCAGAACGTACATTTCTTTAAAATAAGAAAATAAGACAAGATAAAAAATATAATATAACTAGTCGTTTTACCCGGCTTCACTCTGTATTTGTAATATAAACCGCTTAGACATGGCTAATCTAATAGTAAAAATTCTGAAACTAAAATGAAATAAAAGGAATTGGGATTCGTAACTGAAACAGGAATCCGGATCCGGAAATGAAAAATGAAAAACCAAAATCAGAACCGGGAATCGGAACTGAAATCGGAATTGGAAATCGGAAATGAAATCGGAATCTAAATCGAAGACAGCATCGAAATCGATATCGATATCGTCGTCATAGAAAATTTGATTTTTTCGATAACGTCACGGATTCTACAAACCAAAACTTACATACATATAAAGTCTCTTTCGAAATTATATATTAGATATTGTGTTTTACAGTTATTATGATGAAAATAAAAATAAAAAATTATGATGAAAATAAAAGCACAAATCGATTTCGTTTTTCAGAAATATGTAAAATGAATCATGTAATAAAATATTGAAATATTATTTTTAATTTAATATATTATACCTATATATTTATATAATAATGTTTGTTTTTGGGAAACAAGTTGATTTGAAAAAATATTGAATTAAAAACAATATCAATAAAAAAATTCTTCTGTGCATCAGTGGAGGGACAAAATGGTACAAATCAAACAATTTTAAGAATACATCGGGATAAACGCAAAGCATGTAAAAATGAGACTGTTCCGGTCAAAACAGGACGTATGGTCACCCTAATTATTTCCCACATATGTATATACATATACATATGAATGAGTAATACTATTGTTTTCGACTTGTTTCAAAATTTTCAGCATATGAATAGTCAACAAAGGTGACATGGAGAAACACTATATGTACTACGATAATATCTTCATATAGCTGATCTGCTGTATTAGCGCTGAAATGGAGACCGCATACTCCACTCGAGGCTAACAATACATTAGATATGCAAATATAAAAAGCATTATAATATAACCATGTTCGAAAGATCACGTGACGACAATTGAAATTCTCATTATGACTCGGGTTTCAATTAAATCGGCCGCAGGACGTATCGTAAGGCATTCGCTACGTACGTGAATCCATTTTCCGAATGCACAATTGAATTTTCCATCTGCAGGAGGAAAAATTGTTTTGTCGTTTTCTGCTCAAGTTAATAAGCACATCCGCGCCTCCCCGGAACATCTCTCGGGTGATTAAGATTTCACAATTTGTCTCCTCTTCTGGTCCAATTAAAATTATTCAAATAAGTCTCTCCTGATTACTTTTGTTTCAGACGTTTCTCGCTAAGGAAATTTTAAAATGTTTACCCGGCTGTCGACTCGCTGCGAAAGCACTAAATACCCCATTCCCTTCACCTTTTTCCTCAATTTATATTTAATTTAACCCTATTTATTGTACACAAAAGATGACGTCGATTATACAATCAGCCCGTGTATAATGGTTTAATTTTTAATTCGATCCGAACGAATCAAATTAATCGCTCCTAAATAAATACGTACATTAATGACTAACGATATTTTTTTCGCAGTATTACATATACATATATGAGACATGTCTCGTTTATCTTTGTAATAATTCGATTTGTGTAAAAACCCATCGTAATTAATTCGAAGCCAACGTTATAAATTGCACCGGAAGTGTTCCGTATTTTCTAATAGACTTTCTTTCTGGTGCGTTCACTTTCTTCTGTTTTCGAGCTTATATCCATTTTAACTGCCGAAAAATACCATTTGTTTTGATTAAACGGAAGTAGTACTCGTCTTAAAACCTACACAAAACGGCCATTTATGCCGACGAAATAATTTTATTATTCACCAACTGCTCGCTACAGTATTAGCTGAAATGGGAATAAATGAATTTATCTTTCAAGGCGCTAAGCGACCGGGAAAAATGTAAAACGTATTGTGTAATATTTATCGTTAAGATATATGTATATAGCTCATGGTTTTAATCTTCCGTTAGATATTATGCATATTATAATAAGCTTACTAGCTATAAAACGTCACCGATTTCAAAAATATTACAAATTTAGAAGTGTTTATTACGATTATTTTTCACCATCGAACTATAAAAATCGCTTGAAATTTCCATCGTTGACCAAACCGCGCAATATGGCAAAGTTTCAAAAAGTTCGGAAGACTGTAGGAAACTTAGCTCAATCGTTTGCAAGTAAAACATAGAAAAGCCTTGTAAAAATTATCTTCCACTTACATATGTACATAAGTACATCTCATTAACAAATTACGAATGTGTATAGTTTTTTTTTAATATTTAGATACACATGAAATTTATTGGGATTAATATTCAAAGGACTTAGTTTTGTATTGTTTTTCATATAATTAATTATACAACAACAGCGGAAGCCTATTGAAGCAGTTAAATTTGACGCGTTCCACATTGTCAATGTTGTGACACTGTTAACGCGGTTACAGTGCGTTAAACGAATTTTAAATATATTACAAAAATTTAAAGCAAACTCGACAACGACCTAAGATTCTTTTCGCTGTGTTGATTTTGGCAAAAGCCACTTATTTTCATTTTTGTACCTGAATGCGGAGCCTCAATTCAAAGTATAGGCTTTTTATCAAGACTAGTACGAGGGGCATGGTCACCCGCGTGTAATCATGAGTGCCCTCTCCCCCCCCTAGTTTTTCTAAATATTTCTGTACGAAAAATATCAAATAATAAAATTACACGGTGAATTCATTTTTGTAAAAAATTTGAGCCCTCTCCCGAATTCGGCCGCCCGCGTGTATTGCACTTTTTGCACATATGGCCGATCCGGCCCTGATTTTATTAATTTATGTTCTCTTAACTTTAATCCTGACACACAGATATATATACAGATAGACAGAATAGCACTATTATAACTACTGGTCTGTGTGCACATAATTGTGCAATCTGTAAAATATCACAATTCGAATCAACGGAACTAATAATATAAAATTTAATTATATTTTTGAAAAAAAAATAGTAAATATATGTACGATATATGATATACGATATAAGATTCCAAGGGGAAAAAGATAAACGGAGCATGATGAGTGAGTACTCTGTGCACACTCACCATGCTACGTCTCTTTCCACGATATACGATTCCAAGGAGAGACAGAGAGACAGAGCATGGTGTTAACAGCGAGTACTTCGTACACGCACACACGCACGCATTATACAATTGTTATACAAGATACGTCTTTATATATGATGTAAAAACAAATCAAATATTTAAAGTATTGTAGCATATGTTAAAAAGAGCCGTCGTTTATTTTGTTTTCAAGGATTATCTCCAGGCTTAAGTGCAGTCATCTTACAAAGGAGACGCCTGAATTGACTTAGTGGTCGGTTACGACATTCGGTCACTTTCCACTAGAGTTCTCAGAACAGACAGCGCGAAAGCGTGGGACTGCATGCCGAGACCGTAGGACTGCGTATCTGGTACGTGACTGTAACAATAGTTAAACAAACACGTCGAAGAAGATGCACTGAGCAACCTGCAATTTATAAGCAGGTAATTATTCCATATGAAGGCATTCTAGACGGAGCACTGGCAGCGCGTGGATCTCCTTAATCACCCAATAAATGCTGTGAAACGACTTTGGCCTTTTATTTGGATCCTCCACCCACTCCTACGCAATAGTATTTTGATGATTTATAATACAGTACGCTCAATATTTTGAAGTTCCACATTAATCCAGGAAAAATAAAAATGTTATCATCGTAGGGTTGAAAAATTCCCTCAGCTAAATATGTATGAGCTTGTTTGTTGTTTATAATTGTTGTTATTATTATTTTCCGTTCGTTACATTCAGTATGGAGATTTATTCATGAAGTGCAACGCTCAACAGTATTCTCAACGCTAACACTTTCAGACTGGTCTATTACAACTTCACCGCAGCAGCTTCAACTTAAATTATTATCAAAATAAATGCTCACTCTCATAAACCGATAAATATAAATGGGTATCTTGAGTGTTTCCGACTGTGAATTTTAAATTTTAAATTACTTAAAATATTGACAGAAAGAAAACTCTCATTGAGATCATATGTACATTACGCAGGAGTGTAATGATCCTATGGGATCAATGTATTTTATCTTCATTCGGATACTCCTTTCGGATGAATGAAAAAAGATTTTTGTCGTTTAATCGTTCGTGAGGGGAAAGCGACCATCTCTCACGTACAGGATGGATGGAGAGTACTTTGCCTTTCAAACTTTTTAAATCCATTACGTTTTGAAGTCGAGTTAACAGGTGACACCGTTACAGAATATTAACCATCCGCTTGCTTCGGCTCGCAAATACCCAATGAGCATTCGAATAGCAGAGGTGATGAAATTTAAAAAAAGGCGAATAAAATTATATATTTCAATGCCATTACAAACTTCCTACTTGAAACAATTAAATTTTGGTATTGTGCAAAGGGTGGGCCAGTTGTATTGTAGTACATAGTATGTGGGTTAGTGTGCTGGGATAGTTTTCAACTTTATGGGGCAAGTTTAGCTAGGGAAAAGCCGCCGTAGGATTGGAAAGGATAATGAGATCGGCAAACATGGGATATTCCCCAGTCCGGTAGTCGACTAGAAAAGTTACTTTGGCGTTTTACGTAAAAGTCTGGTGGAAAAATAGTAAAAATTTGACCCGGTGTAATTGACTTTGGCACGGTTGCGCGCTACGATTGCTGAACACGTGCAAAAATATCATAGTAAGCGATTTGATATCTAAATTTTCTTTTTCCTGTGTCCCAGTACTCCATAGCTGGTTTCAATATAAGGATTGAATTATTGCCCACATATAAAATAAAATTATTCAACTCCTACTTTTAAAATAAACAATATTATTTAACAAATTATCAATTTCATTATAAATTATTATTTTATTTATCAACATATTCCTTTTAACTTTTTTTTTATTTAATTGAATCCAAAATGGATTGCATTCACACTATCATTTTAATATTACATAATAAGAAAAAAGTCGCGGGTTGAGCGAGCTCGAGCATTATTACATAAGTCGCGGGTTGAGCGAGCTCGGTGCGGACGTGTGTTTGTGTGTTGTTCCCGATAAGTATGTAGAATTTTGTGTTAAATTGGAGCTAAAGAGGAGGTGCTGGGATGAGTATGTAGCTCTTCTGGCGCCTCGCAAGTTAGTACATATTCAGAATCATTACCTATGCTTGATTTCATATTTTTTAAATGAAATTTAAATTTATAATATTTTCATATTTACATAATTACCCACATAATTTCGATCACATTTCTTTTGATAATAATTTACTATTAACGTCGATTGATTTATTAATGATAGTATTGATAATATTTAACGTTGAATTATTTCATATTTAATATTGAGTGAATGGTTTGATATTTAATGTTGAATTATTTCATAATTGATTATTTAATGTTGAGTGTTGAATTATTTCATAATTGATTATTTAATATTGAGTGTTGAATTATTTAATATTTAGTTTTGATAATTTAATATTTGATATTGGATACTTGTACTCAACGTTAACGTTATTGTTTGGTACTAATTTCATAAATATTATGATTGTGAATAAACTGTCTATATATGTAAATATATCATAAATGGAAACACACGTCCGTCCGCACGGAGTAATTAATAAGCTCAGAGCAGAGCTCCATGCAACCGCTCAGGTCCCCAAGTTGCAAATAGGGGAACGACTCTTGCAGTCAACTGCCATGGCGACATGGTGGTCCTGGACAAGGAGCGCTGAGATAAGAGTGGTGATGAGTGAATCCGTGGTAAGTTTCACTCTATAAAATGTCACACAACACTATGACGGTCTCAGGTCAGCGGCGAGTAAGTGCCGCCGCTTAACAAAAGCACAACCCGGTTTTCGAAGGTACCGTATCATCTTTGACAGAGAAGGAAACTCTATAATAAATCCCTGGTAGTGGGCAGCAGCTCTGCCAGTATAAGATGTCAAAACATTTACTGCGCTGTAGAAGGAAGTGGGAATCCACTGCAGTATTCTCCCAAGATAACTATGATGTACAAAAATAAAAGTGTGAAGAAGTCTGACTCTCCGGCTGACACCCGGCGCCTTCGAGGTTCCAGGTCTCACGGTGTGAAATTGGCTACTGGCCACATGCATGTGACTCACCAGGCATCATGTGGAAAATATGCGACTGGAGAAACTTTACGGAACAAATCCAAAATAGGTACTTGGAACGTTAGAGGACTCCTGAATCCTGGGAAAACACTGGTTGTTGAGAAAGAGATGTACACTCATGGGCTAGATATACTCGGAATCTCGGAAACGCACTGGAAGAACAACGGCCATTATAAAACTTCAAATGGAAATACGATATATTTTTCTGGTAACCAAGATTCGTCACATAGCGGTGTCGCGGTGATCTTAGCATCTAAATTAACCAGTGCACTAATTGGCTACAACCCCATAAGTGACAGACTTATACACTTAAAACTCAACACGCATCCGTATAAACTAAACATCCTTCAAATATATGCTCCTACTGCAGATGCCGAAGATATTAAAATAAATGCGTTCTATGCTTCACTACTCGATACATTGTCAAATATCTCAAACAAAGAAATGACCATCATTCTTGGTGATTTTAATGCCAAAGTCGGTAATAATAGCAACATTGATAACATAGTAGGTAAATATGGATTGGGTATTCAAAATGAGAGAGGAGAGAAACTTATAAGTTTCTGCATTGAAAATAAAATGTCCATTATGAATACTTGGTTTCAACATCATCCTAGGCGATTGTACACTTGGATATCTCCTGGGGATCGTCACCGCAACCAAATCGATTATGTATTAATAAATTCTAGATGGAAATCATCGATACATAACGTCAAAACATATCCAGGTGCAGATTGCGGATCGGACCATAACTTACTTGTTGCTAAATTTCGACTGAAATTGAAAATGATTAAAAGACATCAAAATAAAGCAATTAAACTCACCAATGATGATGTAATTAATTTTGGCAATGTAATCAGAGAAAAAGATGCAGAATTCCAAATAAATCCTAATGTAGATGTAGAAGAGTCTTGGAAAATTTTTAAAGATCTCATAATTCGGTATGCCAGAAAACATCAAACACCGCAAAATGAACATCGTAAGTCTTTTATCTCTGATTCAACTTGGGTTAAGATAAAAGAACGTAAAAGACTTAAACAAACTGGCATAACATCGACAGAATATCTTGAAAGGTATGCAATATTACATAAAGATATTCAAAGGAGTTGTAGGCGGGATAAAGCTAAATATATAAATGACATATGTGAGGAGATAGAAAAACACGCATTAAAGAATCAGGCAAGGGATATTTTTCACAAAGTAAAAATCGTCACTCAAAAATTTTCACCCAAAACTTGGACAATAGATGATCAATTTGGAAACACGCTTACAGATATTGATGTGATACTCAACCGATGGAAAGAATACTGTTCGGAATTGTACAGTGGTAGTTCGTCGACCTCAATTGTTTCCCTAATTGATGATGTCAGGGAGCCTGACATCTTGACATCTGAAGTTGTAAATGCCATAAAGAAACTGAAATGTAAAAAGTCTCCTGGCAGCGATGGTATACAAGCTGAACTTCTGAAAGAGCTTGGTGAAACTGCGATAAAGGCGCTATGTAATATGTGCAACAAGATCTGGGTAAACGGAGTATGGCCGAAAGATTGGGTCAATTCAATATTCATTCCCTTACACAAGAAAGGATCTACAAAAAAATGCGAGAATTACAGGACCTTAGCCTTAATATCGCACTCTAGTAAAGTATTGCTGTATATAATTAAAGATCGTTTGAGCAGTTACCTTGGATGGCAAATACCGAACGAACAAGCAGGGTTTGTAAAAGGCAAAGGGACGAGGGAACAAATACTGAATATACGTCAACTCATTGAAAAATGTCGGGAGTTTCAAACTCCAGCCGTTCTTTGTTTTATAGACTATAAAAAAGCTTTTGACTTTGTGAACTGGGACTATCTGTGGAAAGTTCTACTGGACATGGGAGTCCCCATGCATCTTGTAAAGATAATACATAACTTGTATAATGATAACAATGCAGTAGTTCGAATCAATTCGCTAAACTCGACAAATTTTCGAGTACAACGTGGAGTAAGGCAAGGGTGTATATTATCTCCAGACCTATTTAATATATATGGAGAGTATATAATGCGTAGAGCACTGGATGGTTGGAAGGGTGGAGTGTCCATTGGTGGAAAAAAACTATCCAATCTTCGGTATGCGGATGACACAACGCTCATAGCTAATAATCATGAAGAAATGGCCGAACTGATCCGTCGTGTTGAGACAGAGAGTAATGTGCTTGGCCTCCAGATAAACCGCCCCAAAACAAAAATTATGATAATTGACCGTCACCAACAGCTGCAAAACAACAACTCAGCTTTAAACGGTATAGATGTGGTTGATAATTTTATCTATCTGGGGTCACTCATATCTAACAACGGCGGCAGCGAATTGGAAATACGGCGCCGGATTACATTAGCAAAATCGGCAATGTCACAACTAACGAAGATTTGGAAGAATAGAGCCATTACAACTGCTGTCAAAATCCGTCTCGTGAAGAGTCTCGTTTTTTCTGTCTGCCTTTATGGTGTCGAGACGTGGACCATGAAGGCGGCGGATAGACGGAGAATCGATGCCTTCGAGATGTGGTCCTGGAGACGGCTACTGCGCGTGCCTTGGACCGACAAACGCACGAATGTGTCTATTCTTGAAGAATTGAAAATCAAGGATAGATTGTCAACAATATGCCTGAAACGTATATTGCAGTTCTTCGGCCACATTGCACGAAGAGGTGAGGAGAGCCTGGAGCGGTTGGTTGTGGTTGGTAGCGTCGAAGGCAGAAGAGCCAGAGGCAGATCCCCCGCACGCTGGACTGACCAAGTATCTGCAGCGACGGGCGCTTCCACGGTAGCAAGTCTTCGCCTGGCCGAATTTAGAACTGAATGGAGGCAGCTGGTTGACCGCACATCATAGTCACGATCCTCAGTGATGAGGGAACCGACAGCAATATAATAAGAAAAAAAATCGAACAAGAGTAAACTGCTACTTCCGGTTGACGGATGCTAACTAAATTTTATAATTAACTTGGTATTAAACTTAAACTTCTAGATATGAAATTTCAGTTCAATGAACCAAAAGGTTTCTGAAAAAAACATAAAAAACTTCGATTCTCTAGAGTAAAAGTACTGCTTCCGGTTCAGATAGAAATATTTAAAAAATATGAGGTTATAAAAATTATTATTTGTATTATATTTAAAAAAAATTCAGTCCGATTCAATTAGTGGTTTGGGAGATAATTGAATTCAAAAACTTAAAAAAAGAGGACACCTACATATAAGGCGAGGTACCATTTCCGGTCAACTTAAAAATTTGCGTCGTGTCGATAAGAATTTCAGTAACCGATACTAAGTTTCAGTTCGATAGGACTAATGGTGTTAAAAATATCCCCAAAATACACACCCACACAGACACACACACAGACACACACACACACACACACACACACACACACACACACACACACACACACACACACATTTTTTCTAGATCATGAAAACGTGATCAGTGATCGATTCTGAGTTCGAATCAGTCAAAATCTCGAGTTCGAGTTTTCGCATGATCACAAAACTTCATCTATTGTTACTACGTACATAGATAAAGTAAAAATACAACTGAATTTATAAAAGCAAGCAAAAACAATAATTAGTGCAGCAATACTCCATAAAACTTTACTTAGACATTTTTAAACTATTTTCATTGTTCATAAATAATGTTCACAATGTACCTACATACATCTTATCTTTTTCTTATCGCTGCTGACACATCATTTTTCTTGTTAGTATTTATAATATTATCTTATTTTAATATTATTGTACATGGCATGATAGAAAAAAAACGCACAAAACCTATTTAATTTAGACATAAATGACTGAATTTACTTGATATGTATGTATGTAAATGTTAATTAAAATGTACATCTGTATTAATTAAAATTTAAAATAATTTAGAAACCCTTATTTTCACATCTCATCTAATTTATCACTTTATAAAAACAAACTTTAGTTATACATAATATTATAGATAAGAGTAGCAATAAAATATTATTTTTTATTATTATCAAATTTAAATTTGTATAGAAATTATTATTTTTACAAGCTTTTTATTAGTTTCACTAAGAGTGTGTGTGTATTGCCACGGCAAAATTTGTGAAATTATTTTTTATATTTTAATTCTTGACAAAACTTTTACCATGTGGCCTGAATCGTTTATGCATAACTATTTCCAGAAGTTATAAATATTCATAATTGTTTGCAAAATATGGCATTATATTTTTAAAACAAAAAAACAATAGAATTTAGCTTAATAACATTTTGAATATAATTTATGGGGAGGGCGGTAGATGAAACGACGGTGTTGTTGTAGACACGACTATTTAATATGACGGGCGAGAAGGAAGATAAGTGGGATTCATCAAAATACTCGAATCGGTACTGCCCCGCAGGATAGAAATCAAGGTTCAGTGACGTGGCGTTAAAATCTCCCTGTTTTTGTCGCACAGCCGTACTTGTGTGTGCATAAGCATCTTTGCTCAATATGAATTCATACAAACATCCACAGTGACATATATGGAAAAAATATTATACATATTTGCATCATTTTTATAATCAAATTGGCAAACCTCAAGATGCTGAATAACTTGACATTAACAAGAGAGATAGGAAAGGAGATTCCAATTTTTTTACAGAAACCGTTTCAATGAAAATCAGAAAAATTGACAAACTCTATTAAGAAACGATCGACCTGGAGTCACAAACCAAGGTCTGGCCAGTAGCAGGACTCAAGTGGGACTCGAACCTGTGACCACTCTGCTCGAAAGCATAATATGCTAACCGCTAGTCCACACCGCTGATTTATGTATAATGTGATAAGCGAGTTACATAACAAAAGTGAATCGCTACCAGGATAACCTCCGTTACGAAAATCACGTGCGTGGATCGCTAGGCACCCGAAAATTCGGCGTACAGAAATCTGCGCAAATAATATTGCGTGAATGTTTTTTTACGAGATTTTTATTATTATCATTGTTCAGACTAATTGTCTGATGGTCGGCTTTCGTGGCCTTACGACCCACGATCTGGCCGAGGTTTGCCTTTGCTAACCGCTCTGACAGCGGCTAGCCCTTGGACTTGCGCGCCAACGGTCGCCGCGTAAACATTGGTTTTACGCGGCTCGCGTCCTCACCACCGAATCACCAGTTCGTGACTGGTTGAGGTTTGACGATACTTGGAGACCAGATCCAGTATCCGTCCGGTGTGCACCAGAGGAAGCCTGGTCTGTCTTCGTCCCGAAGGCAGACAACTCAGCTACGCGTGGCTAACCTCAAAGCACGCGTGGTTTTTTTGTTTACTCTCCCCCCCCCCCTTCCCCCCTGCTTGATCTCTGTATAATTTATATAAAATACAGTTGCAATACAAACAGACTTACAACCTGTTGTTATTACATATATAATCTCCCGCCACTTTCCCAACATCGCGCTTTACATTACGCACACGATACGAGAGCAGAGCGGCCAGAAGCAGAGACCAGACCAAAGACGACGAAGGACACCGTGAGGAAGCCAGCCCCGTCCACGCTTACACCAGCCAGCCCCGTCCACATTAAAAAAACATTTTCTGTACACCGATTTTTCGGGTGCCGAGCGATCTGCGCATGCGATTTTCATAGCGTCGGCTATCCTGGTAGTGATTCTCTTTTGCGATGAAATCACCGAACCGTATAACGTATGTAATTTACCAAATTAATTTTCATTTGCATACATACACATCAGTGGCGGGCGGTGACTTTTCAAACAAGGGATGCTGTCCCTTGTTTGAAAAAAAAAACCGACCAATTTATTTTTATTCTTCGTTCCTTTTTACAAAATTCATCGATAACCGCATCATAGAATTTTTTATTGTTTTTTAAATTTGACATTATTTTCTTTTCGATTGCAATTAAAGCAAGACCAGAGAGTCTTTCTTCACTTTGACTACTTCTGGTGAACGTTTTAATTCTTTTCATAGTCGAAAATGATCGTTCAGCCGATGCGCTCGTGGAAGGTATCGTACAAATTAATTGTATTAAACTAAATACTTGTTCCAAAACGTCTATTAGATCATCTTTCACAATTAATTCCTTTACGTCATTTATAGATTTCAAATGAAAATCTTGCGTTGAGTACATGTAAATTAATTCGCTTTTTAATTTCATAAAATCAAAGTATTTTCCATAAGTTAGGTGGAGTGATTTAAATAGGATATCTGGAAAATTATTTTCATATTCTTTAAATTTTTTGACGTTAAAAAAAATTAAAAGAAATTTTAAATTTTCGATATCTCGAAATCGATTGGTTGTATTTACTGAAAGAGTTTCTAAAATTTCAGAATAGTGAAGTTTATACGTTGTTTTCACATCTTCTTCACATTCAGCATATTTTCTTTTTCTATTAAAATTTTTAGTTATTACTTTGTTCCACAATGAATCAAAATCGTCTTTTTTGTTACCTAAATATTTTACAATTTTTTTAATTTCACTTACGCAATACGATATGTCAAAGGTTTTTTTTTGTAAAATTTCAAATAAAAAATCTGCCGAATTAAATATTGCAGAAAATAAATGCAAATTGAAATTGAATTCAAACTCTTTTAACGATGAAGGACTTCAGCATTTATGACAGCATCAGTATCCCATTCGTCTTCGTCATTAATTATTTGATTAAATATTTCCATTAATTCTGTTTGATATTCTAATATCATATTTAAAATTTTGCTATTGTAGTTCCATCGTGTAGGGGCAGCAGTGGGAAATCGTTTTTTTATTTGACAATCGAGAAGGGAAATTCTTCTTGAAGACTTACAAAAAAAAGTTGAAAATGACAACATACGGCTGAAAAAACGTTTGCATCCGGATATATGTTTAACAGATTGCGACAAAACTAAATTCAATCTGTGAGCGTAACAATGGACAAATAAAGAATTAGGACAAATATCTCGAATTTTTCGTTGCACTCCATTATGCTCCCCGGACATTACAGCCGCTCCATCGTACGTTTGTGCAATTAATTTGTCCAAACAACCAAATTCTTCCAAGGTCTCACGTATGTGCTGAAAAAGAGCATTAGCTGTTCTATTGGGACTAACATCGACAAATCCAACAAATCTCTCCTGAATTTCATTATTTTCATCTACATATCTAAAAATAGTAGATAGCTGAGCTTTGCGACTGATATCTGTAGATTCGTCCACAATTATGGAAACAAATTTTGATGCACGTATTTCAGTTTTAATCTCATCTAGCAAGACTTTTGATATTGCGGATACCAAGTCATTTTGTATATGGTTCGATAGTCCAGTAAACACCGTAGAGTTATCTAAATGAGTTTTCAATTTTATGTCTGATTCACTCAACAGATACAGCAATTCAATATAATTCCCTCTATTTTCCGATTCCTGGTGCTCAAAATGTCCTCGTAAAGGTTGTTCTTGTTTTGCTAAAAAATAGATCGCGCTTATTAATTTCGACAAAATGTATCTATTTGCAGTAACTTCTTTGTTGTGCATTTCAATATTTGCTTTAAATTGAGCACTTAAAAAATTTTCTATACGAGGTCCCTTTCCAAATTTTTTAAATTGAGCAGCAGAACATATGTGAGCTTGAGAACATTCATGTCTCTTGCGCGATTTACTTAAATTGTTTAGGTCAGAAAATCCAAATTTACTCCAGACATTCACTTCTTGAGAAAATAAAATACATGGCCAACAGAATAATTTCGTTAAGTGAGCACATCCACAAATCCATGAAATTTTTTCGTATGTTTCTGTGTTAAAATACCTTTTAAATGTTTTTGTTTTAGACTGAATATTTAATATTGGTGTGGGTTTGGGGCTCTTAACAATAATCTCCTTTTCATTAAATGGGAGAGAAGCAAATCTTCTTTTCAGCACATTTTCAATTAAACAATTGCAATTATTATTGATCTCGACGACAAGTCCACTCTCATTGTTATTTTCGATATCCATATTAAAGGCAATAATGAAAACTCGTAAGTAGTGGAACGTAAACTAAAAATAAAGTTAGACGAAACTAATTTAAATGAAAACTTAATTCAAAAGTAAAAAATAACCAACTTACAGTATAAATGATTAACTTCGTCTAAAGAAATGAATCGGCTAGCTTTTTGATAAATAACTTGGGGCGTAGCGTGCGGAAATATCGATCAACAGCGGCTTCCAAGTGAAACTCAATAGATAAGCAAACAGAGAAACCGAATCCACCGTAGAGGTTAAACAAGTGTCAACGCGTCCGCGCGAATAAGACAGCCTCATAGTGCGCATGCGCAAATGGGATCGGTCGCGACTCCGAATCCATGACGCGCGCGCACTTCACTCAGCGTCTACTCGCCAGCGTCACTCGCCTGTGGCCGGCCTATGCGAATGCGGCCTATGCGAATCCTTAATAAAAATTATCAAAAGATCCTATATAATGCATCATGTAACAAAAAACACGTGATATGTGAAATATATATCATATACTACATCATAATCACGTACATCACTAAGAATACATCGAAGCGAAATTCAAATATTTATTAAAAATACTCTTGGCTTTTTAAAGTTATAGGGGATGCGCCGCATCCACCGCATCCATGGACCGCACGCCACTGATACACATGTACATCAAATGTTGCTAAATATAATGAATATTCAATTGTTTCAATTTGATGTCGTTATTTTATTTATGAAGAGTTGATGCTTCCAAACATAACGTATATTTACATGACTTTATATATATTTATAAGAGAACACAGTTTTGCTTACTGGTTCATGGCCATATTGCGAGGTGTTACGTCCGCCTAACGACGGCAACTGTCAGAACCGGTTTTCTCTTTCAGCCGCTTTGTCGGATCGCCATTTTTTTCAGCACCGATTCGCACAGACATCCATAGAAATGGAAGAAACCTGGAACGAAGTACTGCGAGACCTGTCAGTTCCTGAGGATATTGCCACCAAATGGTGGTCTCAGATCATGGTGCAATATACAGAAAGCGCTCGCATTTACCACACTATGGACAACTACCTGCGAAAGAAATTCGAGATATACGACATCATGGTGAAGGATAATATATCCGAACGCAGTGCTTTCGTCCTGGCCATGTTCTTCCAACACTACGAACACGATACTAACGTCTACGGAGACTCCATCGATAAGAATGTCGAACATGTCAAGAATTTCTTCAAGGATGCCGGAATCAATCATGTGACTCAACTATTTTTTTTTATACTTCAAAATTATCATGAAATCCAATAATAATATAATACAATTATATTGTAATTAAAAATTAATAATCACAGATCACACTCCCAATACTCATATAATATTTCATATTTGTTTAATATTGATTTCAGGAAGGATTAATATCGACAGTCGTTGGTTTGTTGGGAGCGGCGTGTGAAAGTGGGTCCAGCAAGGAAGGTATCGATGCATATTTCCAAGACTTGGAGCTTGCCGCTTTGGGTGCTTCTCCCGATGAATATGTTGAATACATTACCGATATAGAAAAAGAATATTCAAATATGCCAGCTCATTTTTACCGTAGTCTGAGACTTAAGGTTATATCAAGTCATCTTGTGATGTCAGTTTTTATATTTATTGTTCTAATTATTTATTATTCCAATTTCAGGTGTTGCAGACGTTACTTCTCATTCCAAAAATATATTCTACTGACTTATTTTATGAAAAGTATGAGACTCAAGCTAGAGAAAACATTGAAAAAGAAATCAATGAAGTTCTCAAGTAAGACGGTATATATGCCTTTCATTTTAACGGTTGTATAATAAAATTATACAACTACATAAAATCATATGTGTGTATATGGCGATAATTTTGCAAAGACAACTTAAAATACCAAAAACAGACATATTCATAGTCAACACCAAGTGCCAAGCGCTGGGTTTTCTTATGAAATATCAATATGATTTTTTTTATCGGTGTACCAATATTGTTAAGCCACATTGCATAGTATAATCACAACATATTTTAAAACCATTACTGTATTACATTGGCTTTAAAGTAGGTGTAGATTTTATCTGTTCGCTTTTTAATGTGATATATTTATTTATGAATGTTGTCGTCGTCGTCTACATAACCAAACGAATTATTATTTCTGTGATATTTTTATTATTCATAATATGATTATGAATTTATGCATTTATGTAATATTATTTTTATATGTGCTTTTTATTTTGTGATATTTTTATTTATTGAATGATCATTTTACTACTTATCAGTATTTAATCGCATAAAATCATATATTACAATAAAGTGTGTAGGAAACAATCATAACATAGGTTTGATTTTCATTAGATAACCATTTTCAAAAACAATAAAAATATATATACAATATGTATGTGACTAATTTTAATCAATTATTATTGTAGAAAAATATAGCAAACATCATACTTAAAAGGTCTTGTTATTAGGTGTACTGAGTAAAGCGGAGGCCTTCAAGTTTGACATAGCTATATCTAATTTGAATACCAATGGATAATATACATGATATTTAATAAAATGTTGTACTACGTATGTAATTGTTTACTTATTCATTTTAGTTAATTTAATCCGACTCCATTTTCTTTTCGTTTAAATTGTGTTATAATGATTAATTTCAAAATTTTGCAATTGCAATTATTATGCTATATTTGGTTGTTTATCGTTTTAAATAATTTATTCAAGTTTTGAGAATGTTCGTTTTGGAATATTGAGGCCTCTATTGTGTTCTCAAACAAGCTAGAGCTGATATGCAAATCCAAGTTCCGAATCAGTCATCTTGATTTTATTTTTTGTCCAGAGATGCTCCAATATTATTTTGCTATTTGGCTATCAAAATTGGGTAAAATTTTTCAATTACCTATTTAATTAATTATTGGCATACATTTCTGACATTTTTTTTCCAGTATAAATTTTCTACCTGTTTAATTTCAATTGTTAACAATTTATCATATTGAATTTGTGCCATATTATTATGAATTTTCTTAATATACATTTCAACTATTTTATATTGTATTTTATAAGAATGAAACCCACCTTCGTGTTTGTGTCGAATGACCTTTCTCCAATCCAAGAAAAGATAGCTCAAATTAAAATTGCATTGCTCGCTAGACCTCCTGTCCCAAAAATATATTATTTACCGGTCAAAACACGAAAACCGCAATGTATAGACTTTTCACAGATTTATTTATATAGTAGAATATTTACACATTTGCTTTTCAACTTTTATTCTGAATTTATAAATTTCACGTATGTTTCGAATATTTTACGTCCATTATTCCATGTTTAGATTATAAAAAATATACATTTTAATACTACATATGCGAGGAAATCACCAGCACATATTATAAATGTTAGCTGTATGTAGATACAAAATTGACAAGGGGTCATAAGATAGCTGTAACATCAAGTGCAGAAACTCTAATGTGGATGAGGTTCCATATCTTCACTCCCCTTTCACCACACAAACATTTTAAGCGTGGAGATAAAATCCAACCTCGCTTCAAAAACACTCTACATTCTACTGAAAAACAAAAAAAGTCATATTTCTAAGTGGAAATTTATTTACAACATATGTATTATATAAAAGTTTTATATATATAAATGGATTTATAGTAGTGCACCACAATATACATAGTGGCGCTATTATATTAGTGTACATAAATTCAAACACTGCATGAACAGCGCACTAAGCTATTATGTCTTATCTTCGTTCATAGCTGATATCAGCTATGTGTGTCCCATTTTTGTAATGTAAATATATTAGGTAGTGTAGTGCTTGAAAGCATACCTCACGACAATGTATCGCGGTAGCTATATTGACGTTGGGAAACTAAGTCTGTGAGAGCTTAGCAGATGTTTCACATCTGGTTGTCCTTCGTTTTATTTTTCATTTAGTTTTTTTATCAAAATTTTCCTTTTCATTGTACCCACTTATATCTTTTATGGTTTCATTAGTAATGTAAAAGTTATTATATTGTGTAATATCCTCTTTTGAAAACATTTTTCGAGATGCTTTTATAAGTTTTATACCTAAATGGCTAGCGAATTTTTAGAGTCAAAAATATGCTTTTTCCGTAATATTATAAGCTATTTTCGCAAATTTTTTTACTTTTTAACGCTGACAAGAGTTGGTTTTCGATCTCGAGCTTTGCACCATCCATTTGCATCCACATTGTTAATTATACCCCACTGAGTGCATTTTATATGAATAAAATGGAAGTTTTCTGACTATTATTTTACAAATTTATATATCTTTTTCAAAAATTCTTCAGGATTTAGTGGCTGGCAACCGCTGTTCTAAAATATCTTATGTTACATTTTGAACTATTTCTTAATGTCGAGGCTTTATTATGATTTTTTAAGAAAATTAAATATTTTGTAAAAATGTTTAATTTTTTTACTTCCCAGTTGGTATATACCTAAAATATTTATTCGTTCGATATAGGGCTTCCAAGCCGAAAAGCCGTATTTTTGACCATTTTTCAAAAAACCGAAAATCGACTTTTTGGCTCGATCAATCGGCTTTTTAAGGTTTTCTTTAATCAATGTTTTTTTATAAAAATTAACAATTATGAATTTCAAATATCTATGAAAGATCAAAATAAATGTGTATATCTAAACTCTCTTAGGTAATAGGCGTATATTTTTTTGAACAACAAAAAAAGGTAGAGCACTTAGCGGGTTCTTTGAGATTTAATAATGGACGAAGACCAGGTCATAAACCAATAAAATATTATTGAAAATAGTTTCAATGACCTACTCAAGTTAAGAAAACACTATTATCGCAAAACTTTGTACTTGACAACAACAACAAAAAGTAGGCAAAATGCATGGGAATTTCCGGAATATAATTGATTTTTTTTCGAGGGAATTGGAAGCCCTTTAAATTTTGAGGCCACAAACCTACTTTTTATTATGGTTTTAAAATGTTTGTGATATGCCATTTCTAATGAATTTGTTTCCAAAATTTGCATAGGTTTGACACACTTTTGGATTTTTAAGCTAAAACAGATGCGTAAAAATAACTTTGAAAGATGGAAATATTTCAACGTTGAGCGCACTCATAGCGAATCTCAGCAGTTTTCTTAATATCTATTCACGATTCCCCAATTATAGTTTTTCTGCGAGGTTACACATTATTTTTTTAATAATATATTCTTGATAGAAGCTTATTTAAATCATTTAGTTATTTTTGCTTATTTAGGATCTGCCATTATATGTACAATACAAATTGTATTATTTGTAATATTTGTAATAATAATATATATTAATGATCTTATGAAATTTCATAATGTTTATAAAGCAATTTAATTTATAAAAAACAATTTAATTTATAAAAAACAATTTTTTTGCATAATATAATATATATTTACATTTTTTTTTTTTTCCGATAAAAAATTTTAAACCTAAAAAATATCTTAATTTTTTAAAACGCATGAAAGCCGGCCAACCGGCTTTTTGGAACCCCTACGTTTAATGTAATTATGAAACGTTATAGGTTCTGTCCATATTAAACCATATATGTACATATGTATGTATTATACAATATGTAAAATATAATATATTTGATCATTAAATTTTGAAATCCAAATCAGTTTTAATTTTAGCAAAGTCTGAACATGCTATAAATCTATTAAAATATAAATGATTTTTTTTGTATATATGTTTTCAGATGAATTGAGAGCTTCTGTAACTTCAGCGTAGTCTGGCAAGACCGGATTGCCACCCACCAAGATAAATCGGAATCGAGAATAAATGTACTGCCTACGATTGATATGTTCGATTTTAAAACGTGGAATTGTTTGCGGTATCAAAAAAATCCTTTGAAGATCTTAAAAGCAAGTATTATACATTACCGTATTGATGTAAACGAACATACATACATACATACACATGAGGTACGATTTCTTGGTAAATAATTATATTGATCTTAATTTTATTTTATTAGTCGCAATGCGCCTATTCTACAAACATACATACATACATACATATGAAAATACAATCCGGTAATATAATATGCTACATTTGGCATATATTTTCTATATATGTACATATACATTTTGGAACTGTACCAGAGACGGAAAAATCGAATAATTTCCCGAACGACATATTAGTGAGATCGCACATCGAGATACAGTGTGAACACACATCACGTAGCTATAACGAATTTGGGGAACACCAGAATTGCGACATTTTATCTCAGTTATTGATACATCGCAGTCGTGCAACAGATACAATAATATAATATATTAATATATTACTCGTTGTTTTTTCCACACAAATATTGATTCATTGTGGTTTTTAATGTTTATACAAAAAATCTAGTAATACCAAACTTTTCTTCGAAGTTGACATAGATGTATTTGTTTATTTTTAAATGCTCCCATAAACTATCTACGTTTGTATTTAAATGGCGTCCTAATAATTTGCTACGATATTATATGTATTCATGAGATTGTAGCCGGAAACTGATCGTTTAAATATCTTACGGTGGAAATTTCAGTACCCACGATTGCAATCGTTTATATCCGCCACGAGCAGGCTTTTCCGCTCGAGGTTTAAGTACGTTTTATTTTTCCCAGTATTCAACTCTTCCATTTATTTCCCCACAATGTTACTTTTATCACACTGCACAGAATTCATTTTTGAAAATGTTAAAATCGGTTTTTTAGTATTATTGTACTACACGCCGTTGTGGAAAGAACGATGAACTCGCTTTCAATTCCTACTATTACGTAATATATTTATTTGTAATACGGTTATTAACGTAATAGTAGGAAAATAAGCTTGTTTATAAAGGATATACACATATTTTTGTGTAATTTTATTCATAATTGTTGTGTGGGACGAAGCTGGATTTTTCGCAAATATTTCATTCGGTTAAAAATTTTCTGCGGCCGTAATTAGAGCATTTTTATTTCGTTGATTTAGATTGATTAAAACCAAATGGGATCCCATTAGCAACAAAAGCGAAAAGCTCATAAAAATTCATTTTACACTCTTAATTAAAATTTATTTAAAGAGACGTATTTTTAATTTTTTAAATATTGGTTTTATTCTAAGCAAGTAATTAATATATTTGTGTCAAAACGGTGCGATTCAAAAATTTCTCTACTCCAGCCCCCTTATTATGTGATTTTTTTTTTAGATCAATATCATTATTGGAGTCGGAATCCACAGTGGCCCAATTTTTATTTTATTTATTATAGTATATACGTAGTAGCAAATGTGAAAGTTTTGTAATCATGTGAAAATTTGACCTCGAGATTTAAGCTGATTTAAACTCAGAATCGTTCACTGGTCGCGTTTTCGTGGTTTTTAAAAAACATCTGTATTTTGAATATCATTCGAACATTGTTAATCATACCAAGGTGAAACTTTGTATCAGTGACTGAAACGTTTATCGTTACGTTGTAATTTTTTTTGACAAAAATGGTACCTCTCCTTATATGTAGATGTCCTCTTTTATGGGCTGAATTTTTACTTTATCTACATTATGAATTTAATACCATGGACCGCAAGACGCACGAACATCTCTATCCTCAAAGAGCTGGTGATATCAGAGAGACTCTACATATTTACATTGTGTAGGAAAAGAGTTCTTTCATATTTTGTGCATATGGCTAGGAAGAATTTGGAAAGGCTGGAGAGGCTGATAGTCACCAGAACGCTAAAGGGAAGACGAGCGAGGGGATGGCCTCCCTAGAGATGGTCTGACCAAATCAAGGAACTGGCGGGATCGTCCTTTAACGATGACGTTAACTTGGCACAGAACCGGGAGGAATGGAGGCGGACCATCAATCAAATCGAAGATGACATCATTGACCACGACGCTCAGTATTGAGCAAGAAAAACAATGAAATAATTTTATATTTTAATCAATTTTGAAAAAAAAAAATTTTTTTTATTTAATTAAATTATTACATATCTATAAGTAATAAATTAAATGAAGATCCATCGACCGGATTTGGCAGCTTTTGAGATTTCCGATTTTTTGGCCCCTGTAAAGTATGTATGCAAGGAAATACAATTCTTGATTGTTTTTTCGAATCAAAATTTTCATATTTCATTTAAAATTTCAATTATTCAACACGCTTTAGAAACATTTCATACACCAAGCATGCTCTATAAAATGTCGTGTCATAGGACAAACGAGTGTGTAAGTTTTGCAATATATTTGTTCGTGAAGCATTGTACGTGTGTACATGTTATGTATATGTATGTCGGTAGAGATTTCGCGTAGGGTTCTCAATCGAATATTCGCCTGATTTTCAGCTATACGAATATTTGAATAATATAAAAATTCGTGAAATACTCATTTATACAATTTATAATGAAATTTGAGAAATATGTATCTAAGTATGAAAAAAAAATGTACACTTGAGCAATATAAGTAGTTATTTTTCTTTCAATATACCTGAGCAACCGTGTCGTTAATGCCGTTCCTTCAATCCATGGTCCTTTTCCATGCACCTTTATTTTGTTTAGAAAATTTTGTCTTATCTACATTTTCGATGGCTTGGTGCACAGATATTGTATGTCCATTTTTGAATTTGTATCGAATTTTAAGTTTGCAGATACTGGAATAATTCAGGTATTTTCCTTTCAAGGTAAATTTATATATATTACATAAATTATAACCACCGATATAATAGTTGAATGTCAAACAGTCGTAAATAGTAAACCTCGCATTGAATTATATTGTAATAATATTATATACAATGTTTAAAACACATTGCACGAATGCGACAGCATTCTTGGCATTCGTAAGTCTCCCGCTGCATTGGATCGACTATAATTATTTAAGGGGGTATTCTAGTCTAGAAATTTGAAGAAATCGATTTTTTTCTTTCATATTTTCAAAGCTTAAACCTTTAAGAATATGTCCTAAAGAGGATTGTTTAAAATTCAAATTATTTTCGGAGATATAGCTGCTTTAGTGACGTGGCATCTGACCGGCACGTAAGCTAACCCGAAACTTTAAACGCGTTTTTCTCGAACTACTTTTTTCGAGACGGTTGACATGATATCTCAAGTTATACTGGACCAATTTACTTGAAATTTGGTGTGAGCCTTCTCTATACATTCCTCTATAGTGTTGCGTAGGGGTGGGTGGAGGATCCAAGTAAAAGGCCAACAGTCGTTTCACAGCATTTATTGATGATTCAGGAGTTACACACACTGTCACTGCTCCGTCCAGAATGACATGATATCGCCTACGTACCGCCTTATAAAGGGTAGATCTCTCAGGGCGCCTAATCTGTTTACCTGTTGTATAGTCACGTATTCGGATATGTATTTCCACGACATTGGGTCTTCCCGTACCGATTCTGAGAAATAACTAATAACGGTCATTGTTTAGCCTAAATGCACTCAGAGTCCAGATATAATCCTGGAAGTAAGTGCAAGCACTTACATAGTTAATCCGATAACAGATAACCCTTGAACGGTCACATAGTCTCTGGGATTCTATTCGCTTAATCCGCGGCGTACGTAACAATAGCATGAACTAGAACTATGACAAAATTCCAATTTTTACTATTTTTAAAAAATTCGGAAAAGTCAAAAAAAGTGGTAAAAAATAGACTTTTTATTTCAAACAGCCGCTATTTTGCGAAAAAAAAATTGTTTGACTTTTCCGTAGTTCATGCCATAGCAGCATTTGTTTGGATTAAGAATTAATTTACTTTTTTGATTTTGGAATACTAGGAGGGTTGGAATCATGTCAACCAGGGCGCACCATTTTTTTGAGACCCCCTCACTTCATCATTTATTCTTTTTTTTTATTCTTCGATTTATTCTTCAAACATTAATAAATATTTGGTAAAATAATGGCTACTAAAAAAATATTTTTTGTTTTTTTTTATTGCACCTGAAAAAATACCGATAAAATTCATGCCTCTAGACTAGAATACCCCCTTAAATAAATCAATACTGGTGAACGTAGAAAAAAACTACGAATATTTAATATTTTTTTATTCGACATTCGAATATTCGAAAAGTGCGAACAATTGAGAGCCCTAATTGCGCGCTACCGTATTCGAATTTTCCGGCCCGCTTTTCCACGAGACGGAAAGCATCCACTCGGCGCTCGGCGGGTCGGTATAAAATGGACGTAATGACGGCGCGAGTGTGGGTGTGAGTGGGTGTGGGTGTGGGTGTGAGTGTGAGCGGGTGCAGGGCGTGCAGCGGCGTGCGGGCGTGTGCGCGTAGGGTTGTGGGTAAGTGGGTAGTGGGCGGGGGGGCGGCTCGTGTTCATTGATCACTGTGGCGCCGCGCGCCGGCCACTCCGCTCGCGCCGCGATCGATAGGCGAGGCGGAGGCGCCGCCCCGACGCCCGCGCCCCCGGCCCCAGCGGCCCACAGGCTTTCGCCCCGACGCCGCCCACGCGCCCCCATCCGAAGAGACGTCCTGGTGGCATCCGGGCAGGGGACGACCGAGACCGAGAGCGAGAAGACGTCGGTCGGGAGGGGTGTCGGCGCGTGCGCGGCGACTCGCGGTCGATGCGACCGCTGCTTCCCGACTCGCAGTCTCCGGCTCCCGGCCGCCCCGCGCCCTCCTCATCCAGCTCCAAATGTGACACGAAATAATGGTGGTCGGTGGTGAGAGCACACAGTGTCGGAGCGGGGCACAGCGCCACAGGGGGCACAGCGCAGAGGAGGGGGTGGGCGCGGGGGAGGCATGTCGCGGGAGCCTTACGGGCCCGCGGCCGTAGGCGGCACTCGCTCCCCTAGGGGCCGCCGCGCCGGAGAACTACCCACCGTGGACCGATCTCCATCCAGGGGGTATCCACCCCGGGGCCGTCAGCCGCCCAGTCCGGACCCGGGGTATCCGCCCCACCACAGAACCATGGGCTCCCCTTACTATGGACACGACGAGCCTCCGAGTCCCGAGGAGCGGCGGGGTCACCGCTCCAGGAGCGCCACTCGGCCCTCGCAGCCTCTCTCGGTTCGGTACCAGTCCCTCGACAGGGAGCGGGATCGCGATCGGGAATTCCTGCCGATCCGCGAGCCCAGGGAGCGATCTCTAGAGCGCGGTGCTCTTCGCGACCGGTCCCTAGAGCGTGGACTCTACCTCGAGGAGGAGCTCTATGGGGCGCGTAGTGCGAGACAATCGCCGGCTCTGCGGGAGCCCGGCGGCGTGTTCATCGGAGAGCTGCAACATCAGAATACCGACCTTCAGCGGGAGCTGGGCAATCTGAAAAAGGAACTGGAGCTCACTAACCAGAAGCTGGGCTCCAGTATGCACAGCATCAAGACATTCTGGAGCCCGGAACTGAAGAAGGAGAGGGCACTCCGCAAGGAGGAGAGCGCCAAGTACAGCCTGATCAACGACCAGTTGAAACTGCTCAACAATGAAAATCAGGTCAGACACTTTTCACGTATATATCAATTTTACTATTATGTATGTATGTATGTACGAATGTTGTGCCCGTTGAAATTTCAACGGGTGGTTTCCGATAGGAATTTTATTGATACATGATTTAAAATAAAGTTACAATACTTAAATATATCAAAACTTACGGAAAACAATATGTACTACATATGAATATCAGGAATAAAATCTTAAAAATAAATTTTTATTATTTTGAAATCTTTTATGTTTTACTTCGCAAACGATTCCTATAGCCTTTCGATCGTTTTAAAAGTTTGCCTTTTTGCGCGTTTTGGTCAACGATGGAAATTTAAATCGATTCTGATAATAAATAATTGTCATAAACACTTCTAAATTTTCGTAATTTTTTAAGACGGTGACGTTTGATAGCTAGTGGGCTTATATTATATGATTGACTCTCCGTCTCGTCTTGTCAGATTTTAATTGTTTAAACGCCTACAACTTTATCGTTTTCACTCTATATCTTATAAAATTTGCATTATAGGCTCTCGTATATATTTTTACTTCACTCATAGGTTATAATGAATGTTAAAATGTTGAATGTTATTTTTCTATGCATTGTACAACAATTGTATGAGCAATACAAACTTGATTTTGATATATACTGATATGTATGGTAAGTATATAAATCAATTTTTGACTATTATTTTATATACAAAATGGTCAGTATTATATTATTAAATGTCAGTATAAATAACAAATGGACAGTATAAAAATCTGACGTACATTCGCCAGAACAAATAGTAATGCCTGTTGGATGGAATTGTCTATCAAGATCGTATCAACCTTGTGGTGATACCAACCAAAAAGTAATACTGGCCATTCGTCAAAATAAAACTTACCATTTAACATTAGTACTGAACATTTTTGTTTAAATACTTACGTTTTAATATTTAAATTGAAATTTAAATATTTAAAAAAATACTGACCTTTTATTATTTATACTGACCATTTGTATATACATATACTCAACGATGAATACTAACCGTATAATATAAATACTGGCCGTTTAATATAAAAACTGACCTTTCATATTCAAATACTGACTAAAACAGACTAAAATACTTACCAGTAAAATACAACCCATTTTAAAACATCGTCATTGGAAATATTATATATATGTACGTATTTCCGGCATAAAACCGATTTTGGATTTTTTGGCACTTACATAGGTCCTTTTTTTATTTCCGTTATTCATATGTATGTATTTCGAAAATGAATCAGAATTATGATGTAATTAAGTAGTTTCAGATTTAATGTGTTCAAGTCAAATTTTACATCAATGAGATACATAGTTGGAAAAGGTAAAAACTGACTCGATCAACCATTGGTTTTTATCTATGATCCAATTGTACAATAAATTATACATATTTCAAAAGTATTATATTACGTAGAGCAAAAATGAAGTGCATATGTATACTCAAATTACATACATATGATTCATCGGTACGTACGTTTTATCTTGTTCGTCAAAAATGTGTCTCGAGTATGCTCAAATGGTTAATTGAGTGTCGAATGATGTCATAGTGAATAGAGCTTTCGTGTCGAATTACTCCTCCATATATGTATGTAATATGTAAGGTAATCTTTCCGTTGAAGTCAATAATGTGACCCAATCCGATGTATCCCCATTTACGGCAGTATCTTCACAATTGGAATATCCCTCCGCATGGTACGAAGTGACACGAGCTTCACTACACGAGGGTCTGGTATTATTGACCTTTGTCAACATTGACCTCAATCATGCGTCATTTTTTTTTTCCGAGAGCACATCTGCTTAACAAATGATCCAATTGGGGCGTCGAGTTCCGCTCGCGAGCTGCTACTCAATTGCCTTCTCGTGCTTGACGAGATAAAACTGAATTGATTCACTCATGTGTCCGTTGATCTGTCGGTTTCGAATGTCGTTTCGTGGAGTAAGAGGATGCGGTATGAAATGAGAGAAACTTGCCAAAATATTTTCCGAATGAATCGAGTGCGTAGTGTGTCGCATCTAAAATTATAATTTCGAGAGGTGTTTACGTTTTATTTTGAAACTGTAATCTGCTGTCTGATGTCGCATTTTACAGCTGTTATTTTGACAGATGTTCCGTTTCACAGAATAGACGACGTATGTATTAAGTATCTTCAACAGGTCAAGTGACAACTGAAAAAGTGGTCCCTTTGACAGTTGCATACCTGCTCTGGTATTCTTATGCATAACATTAAAATTCTTGAGATTCGTCTACTATAATAACATCTGAATCATCTTACGCAATGTCATAAAAAGAAATTCTCAACGCAATAATACTTTTATTGCGTTGAGAATTTCTTTTGTACATATATAAAAGCTTTGAATGATTCCATGTCATTATGCAATAATTTTCTTTACTTTATACGATACATTTAACTAAGAGATATTAAAATTTATATAATCTGGAATGGGAATTTATTCAAAACACTCCATTACACAAATAATATTGGTTTTAATTTCAAAAATTTACTAATACAATTTTGATTTAAAAATTTTCAAATGAAATCCTTACTTTTATTATGTAATCAAAATTTTAACTAATTCAGAATACTATTATCTGTTCAAGGATATACGATTTAAGATAATAAACGTTCTTTTTACTTTTCTTAACAGTTTTCTATATACATAAATATGTATACATATGTCATACAAAGTTTTAAAATATGATATATTGTGATCGTAATAAAATTCGGCTTCGATTTTTTTTTATTAATAAATATAAAATATATTTTAAAAGATCACTCTTTATCTTGTAAAATCGTTTTAATCTATTTATTTCAATTCGTTTAATTTTTTCCTTTTTCCAATCTTGATACCCTTTTTAGCTATACATTTTTAAGTTTACATACATAATTAAAAATATCATACTTGTTAAATATGAAACGATTTTCAACGAAAGCATATAATTGAAAAAAAATTTAAACATTACCTTTATACCAATGTTATATTTTGCATGTTTAAATATAAAAAAAAATTATAAAATTTTAATATGTTCATAAAGTTTTAATTGCACATTCTAAAAAAGTTTTGATTGAAAATCAGCACAAATTCCACAAATTTTAAACATGCAATGTAAATTTTACAGCCTGTTAAAATTGACACGCATTCCACCGTTTCTCTATCCTTCAATAAATTTAACAATTTCATTCAATATACATAAATACAATTATGTTACGAATTATTAAAAAAAAATCGTTTTGCTTTAATTATTAATGTGACATTAAAATCAACCACTTTGCCCTTGCCCGTTACATCAGTGAGGGGATGCACTGAAGTGGCACTTAACAACATTCGAGTCGTTGTACGGGAGGGTGGCGCCCGCGCACAGGAAAGGTTAAGTACCCCTGCATCAAAAGTGAGCAACACACACGCTCTCCACTAGAAAACACGCGGCACATATGATTACAGTGCCATTGAACCTTTCCTAATGGTTTCACATTCGCCCGGCGACCCATTTCGTTTTATCATTTACGGTCGCGACGTGGAAAAGGGTCTAACATACGCGAAAAAAACGTATACCGACGTAAAAAAAGGTCGCGAAAAGTCGCCTCCGTCAGATAAAATATTCTGATTCATCTTCAAGATGCCGCTTACGACCACGTAGTCAAATTTTCTTTACATCGCCCGTATGTACGTGTATATTTATGCATATCATATCCCAATTTTGTTAAAATATCTTGATATGGAGTATGAGCAGGGCCGCCGAGAGGAATACCAGGCCCTGGAAAAACTATCCCTATGGCAAACCAAAATCAAAAATCTTCATCTATTGTTACTACGTACAAAGATAAAATATAAAAAGATATATTTTTAGTATGCGAAATTCCTATTTGTTGGTTGCTATTTTTTTAAATAATTGAATAAGAAAATATGATATAACAGTAGGGCATGTTAATTGAAAATAAAGGTTTTTATGGGTATTTGCTTTTCCTTCTGATAAATAATGAAACTGTTCCACTAGATTCTCGTGAATAGAAAAACACCTGTTCTATTCCAGAATGAAAAAAATATGTATGAAAATTTTCTAGATTTATAATAGTCATTTAAAAACATAACAATTATTTTCAATTATCTTCAATAATCTTCTGGGTAACGAAGAATTATAAAATCAAGCTAAATTAGAATCCCAATTATTTTATAAAACTATGAAGTTACAATACATATATAAAATTTCGTGGGGAATATTTTTTGTCTCATTTACAAACCCATTTTTTTTCTTTTACATATACAACATACATGTATATATGTAGGTATATACACATGTATATCCAAAAGATGCACTTCATTCTATCCTAACCACTTAAGAGGGCTGGACAGCAGCGCCTTGTCCATACAAACGTACTATACTTCTCCCTTCTTCAATTATGGCACTAGAGAAATTATTTTTTAATATGCTATGGATATCCACCATTGAGGTGCATCTATCGTTTTATTTTTTTGATTAATTATTTTTTATATGAGCTAGGAGCCGCCAAACATCTATAAAATCGCCTCGTTTTTACACCCACGAAACGAGTCCAGCGTGCTTATTTAACGGTCGATTTAAAAAAAAATACGCCGATAGATGCACAGAAAGTATCTTTCTTATACCGATGATGAAATTTTTTTAAAAATTGGTCCAGTTTTGAAGGAGAAAATAGTAAAACACGTTTTATCTGGTCGAAGCGCAACTGTCGCATTCACTCAATATATGTATATATTGATATATATTGTCGCATTCACTCAATATATATATCGAAGAAAGGAATGGTAACAAAATTAAGGTTTCAGGTGTACAGCCCTCTTAAGATCTAATAAAACTGGATCTGTTACAGACTCCTTTCGAATGTGACCCTAAAATAATTCGTTATTAAAAATAATTTGTAAGAATATACAATATTCATTCCCGGTTAAATGTACACACGTTTTGGAAATTATGCATTATAACTGAATTGGGGATTCAAATTGGGCAACGCTATCTGAAACCATAATGATATATGTATGTATGTAGAAGTCAACGTTCGAGCTCTTCGTTTGAATTTTGTGCTCGTTAAAACTAACCTGATTTGTCGAGTGTGCATCCGCTATCAATTTAAGGATTTGCGAGTCTGCGCAAACTTTATTGGAGCGAACATCCTGTATAACAGAGATACGAATATATGGCGATCGGAATAATGCCGTGTAATCTGCGGCGAAACGTTCGCTCGTAGTTCGAAGCGTGAAATGGTAACGTTGAAATTTTATTCTCGCAATGAAATCGATTTGCAGTCAAAATGTGCACAATTCAATTCCGTGTGCATTTTTATCCCTATAATCCGTGCGCGGTTGGCTAGGTGTTATCTCGGTTGAAAAACAACGTCGAAAGGGTTTAAAGCGATTAATTCGTTATGAATGTTGAATGCTTTTAAATGTAAAATCGCGCTAATTTCACCGTTTATTTTGCGGAAATATGTACGTGCGTGTGTCGATAAAATAGGGGATGCAAAAACCACTTCACGCGATTAACAGCACGCCATTTTATGCAATAATACCATTATTTTTGCAAAAAAAATATATCGATATCGTTCCATTATAAAGTATTTTCTATTCCAAATTGGGATAGTTCGTAGGTTCAAATTCACCTTGAAATCGAAAAATGTATTCAATGATTGTGTGTATAGCTAATGCTGATAACAAAATATGGATGGTTAGAAAATTCAGATCGATCGTTTTGTATCGGATTTTACCGGTTTTTATCTGAAAATTGTTGCGACGGTTCCATGCAAAACTTTCACCACCATTTCATTATTTTCACTCCATAGGGTAAAATGAATTAAAAAATCATGGCAACTCACTACATGAAAAACATATATATTTAAGTAAATATTTTTCCCATGATGGCATTATGGGTTGCCCCTGAGTGGTATTTAATTTGTACTCATGTATGTATATAAATTTAAAATATTTGAAATTATATAAAAATAGTGGTGACAGTGTGATGAGGAGCCATTTCAACAATGAAATCAGATAAATTGACAAACTTTCATATGAAACGATCGCCTTAGAGTCACAAATATCCAAGACTGACCAGCAGCACTACAAAAATACTTCCGAATAAATTATTTTTCAATCTAGGTCAACCCAGGGATTGAAACCGGGAACCTCTCGGTGGCTAACTACCGAGCTATACTGCAACCGGCCGTTTAAAATGGAATGTTCATAATAAGGGTAAAAATATATGTAAATATGTATTTAAATGGCCGGGCTTACAACATCCTTCTAAAACGTCTAGAATGTTTTATTTTATTATTATTCCCGTAACAATTTATTTTTTTGCTCACCGAAATATGATTGAATGTTTATGCAAATGTTAATCAAAAAAAATTTCACTTTTAAAATTAGCATTTTATATAACATTCAAAATTTTTCAACCGAGGATCCTTTTTCACGTAAAATTTCACATAATAATGTTTATTGTAATTATTCTTGATTATATAACAAATATATTGTAAAAATCAAACCCTTTACTATTTTTAAAACCCTATTACGCCACTTTAAAACCCTCTTCTTGATTGTGTTATAATAATTCATACTTATTTATACTCCGAAGCATACCATTTTAACATTTTAGTGCATTGTGTATATCAAATTACGTACATTAATTAAACTACATAACTTATAAAGGAAAAGTTTTCACACGTGCGCCTTGAGCGCATAAATTTCCTACTAAAATGTTGCGTGAAAGTTGTGTTTTCTCAATTAAATATTTATGTATGTAGCGTACTTCCCAATAATATCAAAATTTAAATATACAACCTACCTTGTCATGTAGAAAATTATCATCGATGCCTAGCGTTGCTCGAGTGTATAAAAGTTGCAACAAAATTTCCATGTTTTCCGATCTCTTCCAAAAACCGTCTACCATGTATGTAAGTTAGTCTACCATGAGATAGTCTAACAAATTTGGTAGGCTTAGTTTTTGATAGGGAAGCATACATTACAAACAAATATTCACTTTTAAAAGATAAATGTTTTTCGGTTTATTCCCTATGCAAATCTATACATATATTTTGAATTTTGAATCATATTTGACACACTATCTTAGGCTACTCTAACTTGTATATGTTTTTGGAAGTGGTGTAAGATTGGGCTGTTCATATTTCACAGGATTCAAATTGGGACGCTCCACAAAAAAATTGTCCCCCCCCTATTTAAAAAAAATTGTTGTATGTCCGAAAATTTTATTATCTTTCCTTCAAATATTCATTAATCTTACCAAGCGATTATATATGTTTTTAGAATGTACAGACAATGAACAAAAAATAATATAATATCAGATATTCATGCGCTGCAAGCTAATTTTTTTTCTGAAACGTGTAAAATTAAGAAAGAAAAATAACTACGAATTGTCAAAAATATATTCTCGGTTTTTTTTTTAATTGCAAAAATTATGTGCAACTGAAATTTTTGATTGCTTTAATTTTCATTTCCTATTTTGTTAAGTAAAATAGTTTCATCAAAACGTACATTTCTTTAAAATAAGAAAATGAAACAAGTTAAAAAATTAAATATAATGTATTAAAATTTTTTTTTTTTTTTTTCAGAAACATGTTAGATGAATCATGTAACAAAATATTTAAATGTTACTTTAAAATGGACATGTTATACGTAAATGTTTATTTATATAATTATATTTGTTTTTGGGGACAAAATTGATTTGGAAAAACAAGGACAAATCGGAACAAATCAAACAATTTTACGAAAACGTCGTGACAAACGAAAAACAAGTAGAAAGCGGGACTGTCCCGGGCAAAACGGGACATATGATCACCCTATCTGAGAATCATTTTCCGAGTTTAATCTGTCTAAGCAACGCTAGAATGTTCGGCTAGTATAATATATGTATGTATATAAAACACGATTCTGTCTCCCGAATGCAGATTTGAATCGACTTTTAACGAGCCGCCACTGGTTATCTTTACCGTTCGGGTCGTTTGCACACCACCTAACCGTGGCGCTGGTATCGCCACTTTGTGCAAAGATGGCGACTTAATCTTAAAGATTTTCCCGTTGTTTTCCCAAAAAATTTCCCCCCTAGGTCTTATATTCTTCACTCTATCATCCAACCTCCCCCCTCCCCCTAATTTGCATTTTAATCCAATCCTACTGTGTGCGTGTAAAAAATTGTGGGTCACAAAAAATAATAAAAGGAGAATATGCGTTCGGTCATAACCGAGACGGTGCTGACAAGAGAGATTGACGTGATTGAAGGAATAAAGAGAACATGAAATAGCAATTTGGAAAATGTTGCGCGGTTATGATGGAGATAATATACATACATAGCAATGAATTACATAATAAATAAAAGTAAAACTCGTGAATTTTTATTTTTTACTCCCGTCCTTCACAGCTTTATACCCTCAATTAATAGTCGGTGTGTGGTGGTTGGAAACAGGTTAAAGATGTTAAATGCGGCAGAATCCTCGCATCCAGTGACATTTTAACGATCAACCATTTTATCCTCTTGCGTTTATGTTTATGTTGAAATTTTACGACATGTTTCTGCACTAAAAATTGTCATCGTTGTCAATAAACATTTTTACACCGTGGTATTTATGGTTAATAGATAAGTAAAGCTTTTACACCGCAGAATATGCATTAATCGAACATTTGAACGGAGCTGTAAATTTTTGATGAAACTATGTATGTATGTACATACATACATAGTTCCAATGTTAATGAGATTTCGTCTCTATTTCTTGCTCATCATACTCTCATCATAATCAGGTCTGGAGACAATTCACGGCATCATTTTGATTTTATCCATTCTGTCTATCATCTATAAAACATTTCTTCAGCCTGTTTATTGCATGTACATACATATGTATGTACATGCAATACATACATATGTATGTTAGCCAGCAGCGTGGCTCGGTCGTTAAGCTTCTGCTTAACACTGAGAGGCGCCGAGTTCGATCCCTTGAGCTGACCTCGATTGAAAAGATTTTTTCTGAGTATATCTGTAATGCTGCTGGTCAGACCAGGATTTGTGACTCCTGGTTGATCGTTTCCTATCAGAGTTTGCCAATTTTCTCTGATATCATTGTTGAAACGATTCCCGATTAAAAATTGGCTAAAAATCCTTCCTACCCACTATGTCACCACTATTTGAATATGATTAATGTAAATATTACAATAAAAATGTATGTACAATTCTCGTTAATTGTCGAGTTTAAGTCAGTGTCTCGTAATTTAGTGGCTTATGTATATAATAAAAAAATGCTGTATTGTTTGTAATTTGGCCAGGAAGGCGCATTGGGGTTTACCTGTAATGCCTTCCTGGTATGAAATAAAATAAAAAAATAAAAAATAAAAAATAAATGTATGTATGCTCTACTTTCAACTCTCTACCATATATGTACGTTAATGTGACCATTCGTATTGATTTTACCAGGACAGTACTGTTTTTTTTGGTAACTGTCCTGGCAGGTCGTCAGATTAAACTAGTATATTTTTTATGTAATAGAATTTATTTATCTTACTATTAACATTACTATGGTGGATAAATATACAAATTCTCTTACTAATTACTATGGTGGATAAATATACAAATTCTGAAATCCCAAAAAGTGAAAATAATGTCTCCTACAAAAATATTGGCAAATTAAATTAAATTAAATTAAATTAGTAAATCAAATTAAAATTAATCACTTGGGTAGAATTTTATAACAGCATTCAGTTAAATAATTTTTTTTTTCATAATTGTGCGTCCAGATATACAGTCATCGAGATTTTAGTGACGTGTGCGAGATCGCTTTTTGCGAAATAATCCGTTTACCATTCGGTGAGTACTTAGAATATTTTATCTCACAAAAATATACATTTGATATATTTATTGTGAATTTCAACTTTCGGCTATTTGTATTCGAGTTTCGACTCAAAAATAAAAGCCCATACACACGTTTGCGGTCGTGCATGAGTGCCCTTTGTTTAATATGATCCCTTTGTATGGTATAATGTCACCGGATAAACGATCGGACCCGTATTTGCCAAAGCTTTTTTTTAAAGCAGTACCTCGTCGTAATCCGCTACTAACACTTCAACAAATTTTAACCTTTTGTGTCATCACTTCTCTCACATATTTTCTACCCAATGAATAAGGATATGATATTTTAAAAATATATATTTGTTTATATAAGAAAAGTTGTAGTTCATCGACCCTATTTTGGTTGAACGGTTTAAAATTAACTCACTTAGGATTATTTCGTAGAGCAAAATTTCGATGTACTACCGTTTAATTACACACCAAAAACTTATTTATTTATTGTGTGCCCAACTGGTGTTAATTACACGTTTAGAATTGGGTCACCATTCTATCGAACCTTCTCTGTTTGTATGGTATGATGTAATATGTTATATATATATATATATATATATATATATATATATATACATACATATATTATAACATATACATTATATTGTGTCTAGTCTAGTGTTTTAATTAATGAAGCTCCCCATGGTTACCTTTCTGTTAGACATTTCCCACTAGGGGAAATAATTTAATGGAACTAAAACTGGCTTTTGTACGGCGACCCATTTCCATGCTAGTGGTTTGTCCAAGTGCTTCCTAATTACATTTACATGAAAATATGCGGGAATAAATTCCAAATATGAATAAAAATCATCCAGTTAAACCAAAGAGCAGAAAACGTAATCCGTTCGTAAAACCGCACTACGATCGGTACAATGAGTCGCTAATACAATTATGAGTAGTTCGAACGGTAGGTAATTCACCTTTTCGAGAGACAAAAGAAACGAAAAGACGAAGGCCAGGAAAGTGGAAATTGAATTAAAAAAGTCTTTTCTTGAATTGGAGTTGGGGGAGACAAATTTAATTTTACGCCCTTGTAAGCGATTGCCGCAATTACCGTGGAAAAATTTTGACGTTTTCTCAACGAAAAAATAAGAGAAAGTCGCTCGATTAGGATTCAGATGTTCAACCGGACGATAATTCATCTCTTATAACGCTAGAGAGAAAATGTCGGAGAAGAATACTTGCGCGTTTCTACCCTGGAAAATTTATATTGGAATTTTCCGCACTAGGAATGGCAAATTTAAATTTTTACTCACGTTTGAAGATTCCACTTATTAAATCTCAACAGTTTATACATACATATGTACATAATCATTTAATATTTTACTTAATACGAATTTAAACTCTTTCCCAATTTGTCAGCAATAGACTACTGAAAAATATATTGTAGCGTAGATTTGTAGAAGGATTTTCGAGATCGGAGTGAAAGACGCAGAAGTAGTGGGAGATGCAGTTTATCATTCTTGATATGTCGGCCTGCCAGCTCCGAATGAAGCACGGAAAAAACCGCCTAGAAATTATACCCAACGTGTACTCTCAACTCAGAGATATCATTGGTTGATGGGTCGCGAGACCTTATTGGCTATTGTATACAGCTTGTTCAAAGTATTTTTGGCACGAAAGCGAGATCAGGTGATCAGCGTTAGTAAACCAGTAGTCGATGAGCGCCAGTCACCTAATATCTACGCCACAATATTATTTCATTCAAGTTTAAACTCATCATTTATACTCAAGATATTATTTAATTAATTATAGAAAAAAATATTACTTCAATCTTCAACGAGTGCGTTCCATGTATTATATTATATGTACACAATTCAACAACTTTTTATTTCATTCATGTCGCACTCGACATAAATGTGATAATAATTGAATTCAATTCATTCGTGAATATACTCGTTATCGCTCATTAGAAGCATTTTTCTGCTTCTGAGTATATGTATGTATGTATATGTATACATATATTGAAAATAAATAAGAAATGTTATTTTCACGTGTCTCTGACTAGAAACCAATATCGAATCAGTGCGCCGAGAACAGAGGAATTTTCATTTCGGCTTCGCAACAACAATTTATCGAGTGATTTTTCCGGGCGATACGCGAAGACGATTTTCCGGTCGTTTTAATACGCACAATATGGCCGACGACGAGCGCTATTCAATTTTTCCGATCGAGTTGAGATAAACGTGTGTTTTTCGAAGTCTATACACAGCTATTGCCAAAAATAAACGAAGGCTTTAAATATTATATTTATCAAATATAAATTTGACAGGTAAGAAACTATTCGAATAAAATACAAAGCGTACGATAAATCGATACAAAAATAATTCGATCGGAAAAAAAACGTATAGCTGGATGAGGTAAGGAGGCTCGTATCATCCTGAAAATAATCTGGAAAATCTACACGTAACCGTCTTATCTATTCTAGCTATTTATTGGCGACCAAAAATATTCCCAAACAATGTTTCAGTATAAAACCTGAATGCACCAAATATATTTTCGTCGAACAAATACTACACTAGGTTTTGTTTTATGTTTTATGATACGAGTACGTATCACTTTTGTGATTGCGTAATGCTATTCAAATTTCATTTCACGTATCTACACCGTGCAGCAGAATAAGTTTTGTGAAATCTACATATCCTATCCGATTTTTCTGCACGTATGAACATTGTTCATAATCATAAATTCGTATAGGTTTCTCCGAGTGACGCTTACGCTCAAACAATATAATTTCCAAACACGATTTTCCATTTCCACACCTTCCAGAAGATACTACTTGAGAGCCAAATTCCCTTTTTAACATACTTCATCATAATTGTTTTACTGTCGAAAATGTAACGGAAAAGCTGCTTTTAATTTAATTCTCGAGAAAAGCTCTCTTGGGAATTTTCCACGACTGAAAAGTCGGCACATTCTTGAAATCCCGTGAGATTCTTTTCGTTTGCGCTGAAAAAAATCCAAATGAAAATTCATACTGTTTGAATTATATTATATACATATGTACTTCGGTACTAATAAAAGCTTTCTTTTCTGAGTTTAATAAAATTTTAGGAATAGAAAATTAGCATTATACGAATATAATACATACATACATATTTTAATAGACAAGCATATTCAACGTGTGTTTGTTTGCGAAACCTCAAATGAAACAACATTCAAATTATGGTTGTTTATAATTCAATCTAAAATAATCCTCGGGATAAAGAGATGAACCTACCCGGAAATTCTTCATATCAAAACGATCCTTATTTTATTATGTGTGTATATTTTGGACGCGTAGCGTAAACAAGCACGTATCTCGCGAAAGTAATCCTTTTGTACTCGAGTATCACATCACATATTATACTATACATATACCTATGTGTAGTTTTATATCATATCATATTTGCGAACGTGCCACGCAAATAAAATAGCTTAAGTCGATATTTTTTAACGGTATCGTTTTTGGTCGTAAGTTTGATTGACGATCGCACGCGACAAGCCTTTCGTAACTTACTTCACCCTCGATTATATGTATTTTTTATTAATGGAATATACTCTCGTAAATACTCAGCGTTGCCCGGTAATAAATCGTTATATATTTATTTACGGAAAAATCCAATTTTCATGTTTTAAGCTAAACGTGTCGTTTTGCGTCGAAATAGGTCATTTTGGCCTCCTCAAATTTCATGAAATTGGCGGTTTTCTGAAAACAACGCTTCCCCGATACAAACACCCAATTAAAACAGAGCTTTCAAGCGAATCGGTAACTTTGAATTCTCGTTAAACAGTCTAAACTTATTATAATCGACCCAAATAACCATCGATAGATGTATATTGAGCGTTTATTTTTTTAAATACTTTAAAAATTGAAACTATTCTCAAAAAAGAGATATTTTTTTCGAATTTGTTGTCGAGATAAATTGATTGAACTGCAGGCACAGGACATTGTTTAAAATCAATTATTTTTTTATTTAACGTTTCTTTAATACAATAAAAGATTTCCACTAAGCCCATCGATAAAAATCCGAAATTCACTTATATTATATTCAAAATCTACTTATAAAAACTTTAATTACTCAAATGTGGTGCACAAATACTTGACATCTTCTACATACATACATAGTTATATAAAAAAAATAATCAAGGCTAATATGAAGGAAATATTTCAACTACCAAATGATAAAATCCCCCAATTTTGTTGAATTACTTCATTCAACTTGTTCATTTTTCTCAATTGAGACTTTTGGTAAAATATTGGTAAGAATAAAACCATAATCGACCATCTTATGTCAAATTTTGACACAGCTGTTGAACGTTAACTGAATTGCTCCATATTATAATTTGCACCACTTCACAATTCCTTCAGCAACCTACCCACGAGGCTCCACGTGTTCTTCATCATGAAACAGTCAAACTTAAAAGCAAGCATGCGTTAAAAAAATTCCACTTATATAAAAATACTTGAAACCATCATAATATTCCAAAAATTGAGCTACATGTATGTATGTATATATGTATGTATGCATGTACATATATCCGTGGCTCTAAACAGATGAACATATGTACATAAATACCCTTTAATCTTTTTAATCCGACATAGCACTCGTATAAAAGTCGTGGTGCAATTTCACTAATGAAATAAAAACCTCGCGGTCGCAAATTACAAATGGGCACACATACACTCTCCCATATACATAATTTATAAAATAATACAAAAGCTGTCCGCCAGTTTGCGCCCGGAGTGTATTTCCCTAGTGCCGGTTTATAATTGAAAGCACCACACTCCTCTCGGCTTCTATTATTGTTGCCATATTTACCCGATGCTATTTTTCGCGAGCTTTTTCTCGCGCTTTCATTGTTGGCGCTCTCCAGTTTCCTGTACTCGTTACTGCGGAACGCTTGAATGAGTCTAAAGAGCTTTTGTCCCTCGCCGATGGGAGAATTGGAGATTTTCAGAAAGAAGGTGGTGGCTCCTAAATGGGATTTAAGCCTTGGACTCCCGCCTCATTTCCACCTCCCCCATCGGCACCCACTCGTCGCCTTAGAAAAGCTTTCTCCAAACATGACAGATTCGTTTTGATCGTTCCCTCCCGTCACAGCGCCATTATTATCTTACGCTTTCAGAGAAAACTTGACGTTCGAAAAAATTTCCCATTAATATATTATACATACATATACATACATATATATGTATGTATGTACGTATTATTAAAAAAAATCTTAGTGTTCCTATATGAATATGTATATAAGCAAATTCTATTTGTTCCCATTATACTCTTAAACATATTTCAACAATATATTAATATGAAGATGAGCTTTTTTTATTATTATTATTATATATACTTATATATATATATATGTCATTTAATAATCAACCATATTCAGCTTCCACTCTAAATGGTTAACAAGTTACGAACGACTGTTTTTTGAAATATACTGCTTACATATGTACATATGTATGTAGGTACATATTTTCATTTAAAATTTTGTTTTTAAAAAAATTTTGATATAATATTTCGGGATACAACTTAAAATAAATTAAAAATCCAAATTAAACTCCCAAAGTCCTTAAAATGGATATATTACTATATTTTTTTTTTCTGATGCTATTACGGGTTGCTCCCGAGCAACACCTATAGTATTAAACTTGTATATATATAAATTTTAAATCATATTCAAATAGTGCTGACAAATAGTAGTTAGGGTGGTTTTTTCCAATTTAATAAGGAATCGTTTCAACAATGTAATCAGATAAATGGGCAAATTCTGATAGGGAACGATCGACTTGAAGTCATAAATATCCAAGTCTAACCAGCACTCCAGAAATACTCCGAATAAATTCTATTCAATCGAGGTCAACCCAGGATTTAAACCCGGGAACCTCTCGGTAGTTAGCATTAACGCAACTAAGTTGCCTTTACTGCTGGATATATAAATTTCGTGACTTTAAAATGTAATATTTTTTCTACTCTATCGCCTTCTAAAACTATTATATGTATATTCAGCTAAAATACTCAATTAGCATATACATAGATTCTCACTTTTAATCAAAATTTAGTGCCAGCAAACATTTCCTAAAAACTTTCTTCAGATTTGATTGAGCGTACTTTTGGGTTAATAAGTGTTTTGCGCGATCAAACTTCCACGTGAGCAATCAGGATTAAGTTCTGCGATAATGAAGTTAATTCATAAATCGACAAGGCAAAAATCAAAGCCTTCGCCTAGTTTCCAATTACACAAAATCAGATAGTGGTCGTGCTGCGAACAACGAGAGAACCGGAGATAATTAATGAACTCAGGCATCGTTTGCCATTAACCGACTACCGAGAGATACCACCCCGTCTCCAGCCTCCCAACCCAACCACCCACCGACAAGATAAACTTCAACTTTATAATAAGCGAGCACGCTGTCGCGTAATCGCGATTATGCTGACGTTTTTCGGTGATCGTTCCACGTCACTCTCTTCAACGTGTGACAGTGATAATGAGAGAAACTTGTTTTTATTATATAACCCATTCAAGTTGAGAATCTCTTCTACATATGAATTGACCGTGAAAACTTCATAACTCCCGGTAATTATGTATGAGCAAGGTCAGGGTTAATTGTATCATATAAACTTATGAAATTAGTTGACCGGTTTTCTCAGATTAGGAAGTATGTAGATCGAAGCGCAACATTTATGTAGATCTTCTCAAGACCATCTGACTTTGTACATATGTACATAGTTATTATTACAAGATGTCTATGTATTAGCTTTACTCTGTTAGTTCAGTGAAATTTCTGCTCGTCAAAAAATTGTGATCTGATTCTGAACCACTTCCACTTTTTGGGTCGCTTTTGATATCTTACCGACATACGGGCGTTAGCTAACATTTAAGTAATCTAATGTCTATAATGGCATAAAGCTAGAGGGGTTTAATCATTAACGAACTCATTAAAAATTACATCGGAAACTTGTGTCGGATAGAAACGATGACAGCTAGCTATCCAAATTTGATCAGTATAATACATATTAAATTCATATACATATGTCATTTATATTCGATAGTAATTTGATTAGTATAGCGGGTATCCTAGTTAAATATTTATTTTGCATATCAGTACTTTTTTATTATATTATTTTATTAAATTACATTGTCCACTATTATATTACCGTGGATGTTTCTTTTTCGATATGAGAACCCCCTATTTTGACCGAATATTATGAAAAAATCAGGCAAAATATCGAATTCGAATTATTCGAATTACTACGTACAAATGTACATATATTAAAAATGGTACTGTAATCGTATCAAATTCTTAAAGGGATGTCGTAACCTTGGCGAGGTTTTTCTTTTCTGTGTCATTTTATCTTAATTACAACCCCCATACTGATGATGAAAAGATTTTAACGACTTCATAAAGATTTTTTTTTTATTACTTTTTTTAAGACTTTTTTTCTTACAGCTATTTCTTTTTTCTTTAATTTTTCTTTTCAAAAAATATACCTATGTAAATTATGAATTATTTAAAAATTGAGCCGTTATAATTGAAAATGGCATAAGTCCACTTTTCTTCATTTCGAGAAATATCTCGCAATATGAAGTCTTACATCTCTTTAATTTTACTTTTATTTTTTATTAGTTTTGAGTTCGTGTTTCGTATTTAGAAATATTAACATTAATAAAAAACTCATATAAAAAAGTAAGTTGTTGATATTATCAATTTATTTATGATTACGTATATATTTTATATTAATGGAAATTTATATTTTTAAGACGATAAAAGTAATTATCAACGTCATATTATGAACAGCAAAACTTACAGTAATATTATTAAAGATTTATAGTTAAATAAGAAATAATTAAAAAAAAAAAAAAAATATTTTACGTCCTTACAATTTTACAAAAGTTTGTCCGAATGCGACAGCATATTTGGTTCTCGTGAGTCCCACGCTACATTGGATCGGCTATAAATGGTTAAACCAAATATAAAACCAAAATTGAATTTTTGGTCAAAAAATAGTGGAAACTTTATCAATCAGATTAGGTATGTATTGTATCAATTGTACAGCTTTTGCGTACTGTTTTAATTATTTTTTAGAGTTATGTGAAACGATATTTTATTTTTACATACATAGATACATATATACCAGGAAGGCTTGACAGGAAGACCCCTATGCGTTTTTTTGGACAATTAATTACAAACAATGCAGCATTTCATTATTACATAAATCACTGTGTTTCCAGAAGATGAAGAACACGACAATAACAATTAATTAATTAATTAATCCATTGAGACATCTATGGATTTAAATTTTGTACATATTTTTTACAAATTATACACACAATAAATACAGAAGATTTGTGACAACTGGAAAGATGATTTTTTGCCAATTTTGAGGAACCGTTTCAACAATGATCGGATGAAATTAGCAAACTCTGACAAGAAACGATCGATTTGGAGTCAGAAATACCCCCAAATCTAACCAGCAGTATGGAGGATCGCACCCACTGATCACTTAGTGCTAAACATACACGCTACCATCAAGCCATACTGCTGGCTAATATGTAATGTAGTGTAATGTACATATGTAAATGTAGCATCAATATATTAATATTCAATTGCTCTATTTAATTGTCGTTAGCCAAATTATTCTCCTTCTCTATACGTGTCAAGTTATTATACCGGGAATAAATTGAAAATGAAAAAAAATGAACGGTTTTAACTAGTCCTATTTTCGCTCATGTGAACGACATACTCGACACCCGCCACGCGATAAGCTCCATTCATGCCGAAGAAAATGGCGAAAACTTTAGCACACTTAACGACTCTTGTTTACGCCATTTGACACGATGGACGTCCATGACCTTGATATCAATTAGGGTCGCCAATGTTATCATCGTACAGGTCTCGTTGCGTGCGTTATATGCCGGTTGGCACTCCTGGAGCAGTGCCAACACACAGTCGGCCAATTTCCTCCCCCTATTTCTCCCCCTTTCTCCATCCCTGTCTGCCAAAACTTTTGCGCGATTTATGACCGAAGCACCTGTTAAACTGTCGTGCCGGCGTCGGCCGCGCTAGAAAGGGAAAATAATAAACCCAAAAGGGCCAAGTCGACAAATTTAACATGGGATCGTTGTTTGATTTCACACCATCCCTTCGCCATAGGGTTACCACTCGTACATTTCAAAAATACGAACACGCTGGATACAAAATTATTATTATTATTTTGGGTACAATTTATTATTATTATTTTAGGGCCATGGTTGTAACTCTATAATTATTATATCTTCGTCATTGTGGTTCAAATTCCAGTAAAAAATACATTTTTGATTTTCTTGATACTTTCACGTACCTGTATCTATCCGTTTATCGGATTGGCACGATACAAGTGCACAATGTCCGCTAAGTTGGTCACATGGACGTTATTCGTAACGTGGTAATGTCGAAGTAACGTCTTAGTGGACTCGGTCTGTGTGCACTCGTATCGTATCAACTCAGTAGAAGGCCTAGTTTCAGTTTCAGCAACGCGATGTCGTCTCACATAAATCTTTTTTTTTATAAATATGTACATTCAGATCAATTTGTTATAATATAATATAATAAAATTTTGAAATACAAAAAATAATCTTGGAATATCTTGACACGTGGTGCTGCTGAATCTGGAACCAGGCCTTTTTTATTTGCGCCATTACAGGTTGCTCCAAAGCCACGCCTATGGTGAAACTTGTACATTTTTATGTAATTTATATAAATGTATACATTATAAATTTGAAATTATATTTAACAATGGTGACAAATGGACGATAGGTGGTCAATTTCGTGAGGAACCCTTTCAACGATGAAATCAGATAAATTGGCAAACTTTGATTAGGATACGATCGACTTGGACAGAAATGCTTCGTATCATAAAACGTATGATTCTTTTCGTTTGAGATCAAACCAGGGCTCTAACCCGGTACCTCTCAGTCATTTCCATTGTATGCCAACAACTAATCAACTAATCTAAACCAGCTGCTTGCTATCTTTATTTTAGGATGTGTCAGCTATTCAAAATTTAGTTACGATTTTTTTCATATAATATTATATGCATAAATATCTTCTAAAAAAAGTAGTAACCTTTTCCGAAAATGCTTCAACTATGCCCAAAATAAAATGTGCAAAACATTGCTGAAGTACATACATATGTAGAGCTAAGCCAAGGCCTACCTTGAAATAACATCAATTGCACAATATTCTAAAACTTTACGTACGGAAGAAGGAGTAACACTTTTCTTCAATTTGGCTATTTATTTTGGTCTGTTTAGGGTTCAACAAATATGGTGATCCCACTTCTCCGCTTTTGGCTGACTCTTGCGACCGACACATCTGCCAACCTCAAGTTTAATATAACTTGCCTATTGATTAATTCGTTTTCCTTGTTTTCTCCCAATTAAATTATTTTGTAGGTCTCCCCTCCTTCCCCCTTTCTTCCCACCAGTTTTCTTTGTGGCGTCAACGAAATCGTTCAAAATCCCAATTAATTTGACCAATTTATTTCGACGGTTAGTTATTTAGCCGTTTCGCTACTAACTCATTTGTCATACAACCGGTCGTTGTGCACGTCAAATATGTTCTGATGACAAATTGTATTTACGTGACGAATTATTACGTTTTATAATTATGTAATAAATATAAATAATAATCGATCGAAAAAATATTGCGACACTTTTGTGTTACCCAATATTTTGTTGAAATTTTTGATTTTATTTATATATAATAATATACATATATATGTATATGTTACAGTTCAAGTATTCACTCCAATTCGTTCATGGACATACTATGTATTTTGTTCATACACGAACTATCGGTTTTAGTTCAATTACTAACAGTCAAAAACCATCTTAAAATAGACTCACCACATGTCGTATGTAACTTTTAGCTGTCCAAGTGTTTAAGATGTCAAAACGGCAAGTATTAAAAAAATAAATCTTATGGAAAGCACATTACAACGTTGCTATAATTTATGTTTCCGTTAATATTCAAAATATTGCAACCTAGGGTAAGCATACTATGTATGTACATATGTATATGTACATAGAGGATGGGACAAACATCAAAAACTTGTACCCAATAGTTTGTGCATGAGCAAACTGGTTCTTTTGTAAACTCTAACTGAGCAGATTGGTTTTTATATTAATTAACTAATATATTTATCACCGAACGAAATTTACATTTGTACTGCATCATATGTATACGCTCGTATTTATAGAATTAAAGAAATTTATATTTTAATTCTATAAAAAAAGGTCTAACCCTCATTATTAAAATTTTAACATCAACTAATTACAAAATTATTATTAATTAATCATATGATTCTGTATCATATTGTTTTATATACATATATATATATATATATATATATATATATATATATATATATATATATATATATATATATAGGTATAATATATGTATACGCTTACTTAAATAATAATATTTACTAGTCGGCGCTACTAAACATACTCGAGGGATTCAACCCCTTCAAAAACCCACCCGTCCACAGTCAGTCTCTATAAGATGTACATCTTTAATATTTTATATTTACATACATACATAAATACATTCAAACATTCATATTTATATATGAATGGGTAAAATGTCACAAATTTACTTTAATTAAATCTTTTTTTCAAAATGACTAATCAACATTTTCTCACTCGAAATATTATTGCATATTCAAATTTATTTTCATCTAATATATACGATTCATCACAAATTATAGCATTTACTCGAATGGGATTTATCTATCGTCCGTGTTTTAACGACCCTAATCCTTGAATGTGAATAACGCGAAATCCCTTACAACAACACCGGCAGCTTTTAATGACGTCATTCTATCAAAGCTCGCGCTTTAATCCGCGAACACCGGCTTGTGAAGATTATGAACGTTTTCGAAACGGCCAAATTGAATTCAGCGCTAATATTGACGATTCTCCATTTAAGGTGTGAAAACCCTGTCGCGTCCATAAACCGAGGATTAACCCGGGACGTTTATTGTACGGGAATTTATGAATTTTAGATCACGTACCTAACCCATTCTACCGAAGTTCACCCACGAAACAGTAGAACGTTTCACCTAATTGCGTGGAGATTTAGTCTCTTTTGTGTGACCCCTCCCCTTCGCACCCCCTTCGGAACGATCAATTTAACGTCGACCGAACAAAGCGTGAATATTGTCGTCGTTCTGCCACCCACCCCAAGTTCCCCCCCCCCCCCCCCATACCTTATTGCGGTGTTGTTGTTGTGTCCAATCAGCAGTTTTCATGTAAATCAGTGTAATCAAGAACGATCCAGGGGGTGGTCGCGTACTTAACCGAGCGGTCGCTCAAATTGTGTGCGAACCCCCCAAGCAATAAAAGTATATGCTTATTATTCTTTGAATTAATTTAATGTAATCAAGGCTTTTAAGTTTTAGCAGAAAATGGTTCCAAATTAATTATTTAAATGTGTTTCTCAAATTATTATCGATATCTGGAAAACCAAGCTTATTTCGACAAAGAGGGCCTAAGACATTAAAAAAATATATATTATTAATTTATTTTGAAATTCATTTCATTTATTTCTTTTAAAATGTTATATTAATTCATTTATTTTCTCTCAAAGCGGAGGCTAATCGATATTTATTAAGTTTAACCCACTCAATTCAAATATGGATAATGATACTTAATTGGTTTTCTCTCGTTTATAAATTATAAATGTACATCACTCAAAATTTGGCAGTGCTGTGCCAAAAATGAGTATTTAAATCAATACGTATGATTAATTATCTAGCTAATTTTAAAAGTCAAAAATATGTTTTTCTATTTTTTTTCTCAATCTGTCATGCATTTATTTCGATAGTTTTATATTCCACTAAGTTAACAAGAATTGGTTTGAAATCTCAATATTTTCGAACTCAATATATTCAATATATTGTAAAGTGGGAACATGAGAGAGATTATCCACTCTCTTGGTGCATTTTTGGGTGAACAATAGAGACCCCGGATTAGGCTAATGGAACTCAGTAAGCGCTCGAACAAAATGATACGCTGGAATTCTCACAGAACAATAGACTCACCACGGTAGACCTTTACGTGCCTAGACAATAGATACATAAATGGATCGGGGAAGCTATGGTGTGAAACTTGTCCTTTATAAGGAGGTACACACGGTAGATCACAGTGTTCTGGAGTGAGCGGTGCTTTCGCGTAGACCTTCTGAATCGTTTAATAAATGCTGTGAAGCGACTTTGACCTTTCATTTGGATCCTGAACCCACTCTTACGCAACAATATTATAAATATACTCAAAATCATTAACCACCCGAATTAGTACGTTTACATAGATAAAAAATATATATTGAGATAAATAATCAATTCTTACAAACGTGGTAAAGTGAAAAATTAGCGAAATAAACTCTCATCAATGCTTTGAACATAAATCTCATAAACGAAAGCAAACCAAGAAAAATCATTGTCATATTGGAATTTAGTGGGTCAGTAAAATTCACTTAGTAAAAATTGATTAGTCTCCCTTCCGCATTTTTTTGGTAATGAGTGTTATTAATGCCTAAACCCATGAATTGCTTATGCAGATGCGAAAAGCGCTGACTTTCCCACCTAGAACTGCAACTGAAAAAGTTATGAATATTTTAAGAATTTTACAAATTCTGTTTGAATGCTGCACATCACTTCTCTTGGGGCTTTTATGGTGCTACAGTTCAACCTTTTTCGTTTCAAGGCATACATATGTAGCATCATCACAACTCTGTTTTTTACAAGCCTCTTATTAGCTTTCTTTTTATTCACTCATATTTCAGACCACAGTTGGGTTATTATTATATTATTATCTTTAGTTTAATATTTAGTCTAGTCTAGTTAGTTAAGTATTTTGGCGCAATTTTTCACGTCTAAAATTTTTAAAAACCAGTTTTGATATCGAACATGACATTTTAGGAAGATTGATGAATTATTGTTATCGCTATAATCTCAAATTATAACAGTATTCAAACTTTGGAATTTAAACTGAATCGTGGTACGAAATCTTCTATGCTAATTTAGTACGAAAGAATTTATTAATTCTAAGTAAACACGTAAATATATCGAAAGTTTTGATCCAGAAGTCATGAATCATTCCGTAGAACATAAGAGTCGTTAGAGATAAAAGAGAAGACAAAACTGAGTGATAAAACTTATGCATTATTAACCTCCATAGTGGGTTAGTTCAAACTATGGCCGTTCGATGGCAAATAAATAACGCTCGTTCTGGCAACAAATCGGAACTTTCCGTGGAGCTTTTCGCGGTGCTGCTAACTGCCCGAGCTTCACCCCAACAGTTTTCCGGCTCGAATTTACCGATGTTATCTGAGGCTTAATTATACCCGCCACCCCCCTCGGAAAAATGAACAGCGGGTTTTCCCACCGAGTTTTCCCGTTGCGTTCTCCCACCCCTCTCATAACACAGCGGAAAAATGTGTAAAATTTCTAAAACGCAACGTTCTATCCTGAGGCCTCAAAAAAGACAACGGAAAAATGGAAAAAAATCGTTTTATATATGTAATAGCTCTGGTTTGTTTTGCGTTTCGTATATGTTTTTTAACGAAAGGCGCTTAAGGCGACACGCCAGTAAAAAGCCTCGCAAAATATAATTAAGTGACTTTTTTACATTGTTGAATATTTATATTTAAAACAACGTCGAGGAAACATTTGAACCGTTGATTTATTATCCTCACGATCTTGGCGATTATAATATTATTTATAAATTTTTAACTTCTATACTGAAAACATTTTCTTTATACTGTGTATAAAACCATTGTAGTTTATCTTCAACTAATAAAGTTTGAATGGTCCGTGAACTAAAACAGGCTAAAAAAAACCTATGCCAAACTTAAACTTTTGTGTACAATGTAATAAGATATTTGCATACATTATCTCTTCGTTATGTAAATCCACGATTTTCTATTTAAAATGGACCACCAGATCTTTAAAATGGATCTCCAAACCTTTCAAGATCCAATATAAAATTTTCTGATTTTTCCGTTTTTTCTTTTCGAATTCCACTCGCCCAAGCAATACCGGGCAGTTCAGTTTATGCATTTATATGTATAGATTTTTACAGCCAATATTTTTGATCTTCGTCCTTTTATAATATGTACATACTATGGAAAAGCTATATTTCCCCATGATGTCGTCACAGGTTGCCCCTAAGTGGATCCTATGGTAATAATAAAATTGTACTTATATAAATTTATAGCTTAAAAAAGTTGAAATCATATTCAAATAGTGGCGACATAATGGGTAGGATGGTTTTGCCAATTTTGACAAGGAACCGTTTCAACAATGAAATCATATAAATTAGCAAACTCTGATAGGAAACGATCATCTAGGAGTCACAAATATCCAATTCTGACCAGGAGCACTACAGAAATACTTCCGAATAAAATCTTTTCAATCGAGGTCAACCCAGGGCTCAATCTGAAAGCCCGACAACCTTTCGGTGATTGGCATAAACACAATCACTGAGCTAAGCTGCTGGCTATTCAATTAATAAGCACTAACTACTTATTTTGTATTTATATTATGAAACTAAAGGCTTAGAGACTAAATTAAATATTTTCCCCGTGTACTAGTTTCTTTATTAAACTTAGATTTTTCAATTCAATTTTCAATGCCACATTGAATTGACAAGTAAACTCTTATATATCAACATTCATAATGTATCTTCAGATATGCTTCTAAGCTTGAAGAAATTTCTTCATTCAAAATATACATATGTACATTTCTAATAACTGTTCTATATTTATGACACCTGTGCGTACCTTCATTATCACCAGCACCCAGTACAAATCCATTTCACATGCATACTTCAACATAATCGTACCTTTTTAATTAATTCAGCTAAATTTTATACTTCCACACTTGATTAAAAAGGCCTAAGCGAAAATTCAAGAATATTTCCCGTCTGCATCTCGTCTTTGTCACGATGTATTATTCACCGACCATGAATTCTAACGGGAATATATGAACGCGAAATTGTCACGGCAAATAATAAATAAGGGTGACGCTCCTTACATTTTTACGTACATGCGATCCATTTTATTATTACATATATACCTACATATGTATGTAAGAAGATATACGCACTTTCGGTCGACCCTGTTTGTATGGTTATAATAAAACGAGATAGCTGTAGGTGCACGGGGTAGTCTAAAAACCTCTCGTCCCATAAATAAAAACCGCAAGAGTTACACGCGAACGCCGAAACCTCACACTTTCACCGATATGGATATTAGAAAATGTATGTTTTTCTCAAGATTGTGCCGTGCGTTTTTTTTTCGTGTAGATAAAATATTACTCTGCTTGTATACGAAGCACGAAATTTCCTTTTCATGTACGACATTAATTAACTACTCCTTTCATGGCATCGCGTTGCTATATCACTTTCCTTTTAAGCTTTCCTTCAAAAGCTCTCTTCTGTTTATTATTTTTAGCATCAAAAGAAATTGTTATTGTAACCGGTTGGTATTATATTTTATTCAACATGTTGTATACTTCGAATTCTTGAGTAGATTTTGTATGTAGCTTTAGTTGTCTGAATTTACATGCATACGTTTTAATTACTTAGCAACCAACCAACTGCTATGTTGTATACCGTTGACAGTTTATTCATGTCACGCTAACTGCTACACGCTCTAACTATTTATTTACACGGTATGATACTCGAAATGTTGTTATACTAGTGTTCTTTCAACACCTGGTATTTTTCGTGATTTTCTAATACCAAACTTTAAATCAATCTATAATATAATATGTATAATATATTAGAGTTTGAATTTACTATTAAGGCGCGAACGGTGTTGTAAATTATTGATTGCATTTAATATTGATTGAATTAATTATTGATTAAATATATAGGCCGAACATTAGATTGAAGAAAAGATCAATCGTTAAAATTTAATTATACCTATACAAAAATTAAAAAGAAAATATCTTCGAAAACGCTCACATACAGACATGTATTTACAAACAGGCATATTAATTTTTAAAATTTATATGATATTTTACCGTGATGCCATTACGGGTTACCCCTTAGCGAACCCTAGAGTATTATACTTGTTCGTTTGTAAATTTATAGATTATAAATTTGGAATCATATTTAAATAGTGGTGAAATATACATGGTTGGTAGATAGGTTTTTCAAGTTGACGAGGAACCCTGATCAACTTGGAAACGGTTTCACTAATGAAATCAGATAAATTGACAAAATCTAATAGGAAACAATTGACTTGGAGTCACAATTCTGACCAGCAGCACTGCAGAAAAACTCCGAATAAATGATTTTCAATCTATGTCAACCCAGGGCTTGAACCCGGGAACATCTCGGTGGTTAGCACTAACGCAACTATGGAGCTAAATATAAGCATACATATATCGCAAAACTATATACCTAAAATTGTATGTGTACCAATTTCAATATTACATTCGTGTTTAACCGTTGTTATTTTTAAAATGTAAATTTTCGATAATTAACAGTAATGTTTTGTTTTCTAAAAATACATAAATAAGTCCACAAACTTTACATTAATATGTACTTGGGTTAAATATTTTAAAAGGCTTAAAGTTACATTTATTTTATTAGTTGGCTATTTTTTCGGGGTTTTCGAGAAATCTACAAGAAAAATAGTAATCTAGATTCGAAACACTTCATAAAAAGGCGGAAATTGTCTTTTAAAATTTTCTACTCATTTTATAATTAATTTTGCATTTGTATCTTTTTTTCAGTACTTAAATTTTAGTCCCATACATACATATATGGTATGTATCGCGTGTCTTTTATTATACCCGCATACATAATTTTTTTTTTAAATTAATATTTTTCGCATTCTTATCACATATATATACAAATAAGTTTATCCTTTTATGTCACAAAATATTAACTTTCCTTTTGATTTACGCACTAAAAAAGTATGTTCATTCAAGTCACATTTTTATGAAACGATTAAAACGTGACCTTAATTTTTGAGGGCAAAAAAAATACGTGTATTTTTATTAAAATCAACCCCCTCCTTCATTAAAAAGGACAATTAATCAGTGTAAACGAGTTTCGTGACAAAAGCACATAGAGTGAGCACAAACCCAGCGCAATCCACTACAAATTGTATCGCCCTTCATAACAAAATACAGAAAGGCTTCTGACGTCTTCATTTATCATAAGACCACAATAGAAATTGAATGGGAAAAATTCCACAATTTCTCATTCATCTCACCCCACAATTTCTCCCCATCCTTCGCGAGCGTCCTGTGTGTGTTTGCCCAGATTTTCCCGTACACATATCTATGTATATAAATGTGCTATGGGTCAATATGTCCTATCTGCGTCGGCAGCATACACAGTTTACTCGTCCTCTCCAAACCCTGATTGATGGTGAATCCAATTTGGACGAGAGGTTTCAGGGCTGCCACTCAAACATGTATGTACATACATATCGTATACTCTGTATAATCAACACGCTCGTATATTTATTTTCGCATTTGAATAATTCGCACACGACCGCGCTGAAATTATACTGTACAAATGATTCATCAGCATGTCTGACTTGTAGCTGTTTACCTATGTAAATGACACCTGTCGTATCGAAAATTATTTACGGGCGGAATATGTGAATTCTAAACATAGATAATTTTATCTTTCACTTTAGTCCGAGCTATTATAATTTTCAATTAAAATATTCGATTTCTTCTCGGTCATGTTAATTAAAATGTCACATTAGTTCTACATATGTACATTATTTAGAGAGTATAAAAGTAAAACTGGTATTTAAAAAATAAATTTGATCGTTTTTCTTCCTAATTATGTATATAAAATATTCGATTTATTTTGTAAAATAATGTAAAAATAAAACAGAAATGATCTTTAGAAATTTTGAATTTTTATTTAGACCTACGGAATGATCAAATAAAAAAAGTTTCATATGTAATATGTATAATTAAAATATATTTTTACTAGTCCTAATGCTTGTGATAACCCTATCTATCAATTCAACATAAACCTATAAGAGAAGATTTGATATCTTACGTTAGCTATTTTTATACTATCCAATAATACTGATGTTTTATCTCTGTCTTTCTCTATGTATTGTGGAAATTGCTTCTTTTCTCCTTCTAACGTGTAGGTATTGAGTCTGACGTCTTGTTTTTGACGTATTTTCCAATAACATTTGACTCAATTTAAACCGAACCGATTTTCCTTCAAACGAATTTTGTATTGTGTTCAACAGCATTTTGTTTGCGTGAAAGCCAACATAAAATTGGCAAAGCCATGTGCTTCGGTTGAACGAGGTGTTTAATTATGTTGGAAGCAGTATAAAATGGCGTCGTAAACCTCTCTACAAAAACAAGAGTATCTTTGAATTGCTATAAACTCAATTTACCAACAACAAATGTTGTACAGACGTTTTAAAACACGTTAACTACGGAACATTTCAGTGTCCCTGATCTACTAAATTTTAACATCAAAACCCTTTGTACAACTGCCAATGAGTATCTGAAATTTGATATGACATCAGAAGAGGACTTTTGAAGTATCCACAAACGCACTTATGTATATATGTATTTATACTGTAAAGAAGACATGTACACTAGTTTAATTTTCATATAAATTAACTCCTTCTGTTATAACGAATGATAGGTTCATTATATTCGTAGAAAAAAAATAGACTCTCTTATTATTATACATACATATATATGAACATATGAAGGGTGCCAAACCATAACGTTGTAAGTGCCACTTAGGCTCAAATGCGCTTTATTCGTGATTTGCCTTTACTTGCACCCTTAAATAAATTTTGAGATGCCGCCTACTGGGGGTAGAAACTTAAAGTAGCAAGTCATTGCGTTATAGTATTACTGTCACTATCAGTATATTTATTGAGTCCTACGACAATCTTTAACTGGATATTGCTAAAAAATTATTGACCCCAAAAAGCTGATGATATCTTCAACCACCACGATCAGGGTAACATCTGAGAGTTGAGAAAGATGACATTATATATTTTTTCCATTTATTTTTATGAAAGTGGTACATATGTACATACATACATACATACATTATTATGCCACTTGAAACGTTTTGTTTTTTTTTTCAATATCAAAGATTTATTGATTGCTCATTGAATGTTTTTAATACCTCGCAGAAACGTAATAGCTTTTTAATAAATGTCACAAGAATGAACTTACGCATTATTTGTCTATTTAAACAGTTTTAAGTCTCACGCAAAAACTTAAATTTCTGGCACTTTAAATGTTATGGTTTGGTACCCCTCATATGTACCTATGTACTTTGAAGCTGTCAGTTGAAATCCTTAAAGATCAAATCATACTACCTATACTGCAAGTATTTGTATATTTGTAGTTTTCTTTTTAATTGCCTCAAGTCAAATTTATCCCTTCCAGAATTCATATCATCATCTCTATTTTAAGCAACACTCATTAATCTAACTTCACACATTTTTCTTATGTTATCCACCCATTTGACTTGTGGCCTTTACTACACCTTTTCCATTCTTTCGGATACCATTCGAGTACTTATTACTATTTCAATACCTTCACTCGTCAGCTATTCTTGTCATACGTCTGTTTCCTGTCTCTCCTCGTTATGCCGAACATATAACGTTGCATTAGATGGATCCATTTATACATTTAAAAATACACTTAAAAGGTATAAAAATCAATAAATAATCACTCCAATCCCAAACCACTAGAATTTGATGCTGTTTGTGTAACTTTTACCAAACAAGTATTATCTATCTATACTAACTTTCTAACGAGAGCCTCTCATTCACCCTCCAAGTCCACTCAATGGTAAAATGCATATACACCTACTGTTCGAAAATACACACATACATACATAGCAGAGGATTAGAACCCCAAAAACAATGTCCCAAAGACCCCTCGCCTAAAACCTCACTCAAGAACCACCACACGTATGAAATTACACGCGGGCTTAAAAGTGTTTGCTCGCTACAGATTCATCTTAAAACGATCCCGATAAACCGACACGTAATCGTATACGGGTCACAAGTGAACATCATTTCGAAAAAATTTCTAGTTTCATCCGACAATCCATCACACTTAACGAAAGTTACTCCTGTCCCTATACAGAACGCATTTATATGCTACTAATGTCCTTTTAATAATACATGAATTGTTACGTCGAAGTTCGTCTGCTCGTTCGCGTGATACCTTCGCATTATGCAAACAAATCGAATTTATCACATAGACTCGTATATATTATATAAGATCTGTATATTTAGGTATGTGTTTTGTATGTACATGGGAACTAAAGTGTTTGTTTGGCTGTACTGCAATTTTGCACAGTATGTGTATAATATTGGATAAACCTTAAAATTTTAAGACGTTAACAAATGAAAGATTATTATTTTAGCTTCTATTATATGTATAACTAATCATTTATTCGATCACTCGAAAGGCCCAAATTAAAGTGTTATTTTTGGCAAGGTTCAAATTATCAGGGGAAATTTTTTCACACGGATGCAGGCTCCTTTTCCTCACTAATTAAATTACTCAATAGGTTTGAAAATCCAATCAGAAAAAGGTTCGTATTTTCCATAAAATATTTAAAATAATTTGAATTTTCGCTCTTTAGTATAAGCATAATAAGTTACACTTAATTAATTATATATGAATTTTTCAATTCAACGTGGATAAATTTTTTTCTGCAATATAAAAGCAATCTTATGTATATATTATATTACCGGTGATGAAGTAAATTTACCTCTATTTAAGCTTTTAACCGAGCTTTTTTACACACTTTTTCTTTTTTCTTGTGTAAGTTTCCCTACCGATATTTGTGAACGTGTATGTATGTTTAATTATCGAATTTTGTATAATGACCTTCTTATATTCTCCAAATACATAGATTAAGTCATGGGTTGGTCACATCCGATTTTTTATCTCGAAGAGATAGAGGCCGCCAACGTGAGCTTTCCCGTGGTTATTCTCTCCATACACATATACTCACACTCTTCTATTTATAAACTGCCAGTGGTCTATTTGTAGCCGGTGCATTGGCGAAGTGCATCCGTCGTCCGTGCAAATGACTATTTTCAACTTGTACGAGGAAATGGGTCACACCGGGGTTGCATTTTTAACGAGGGGTGAAACTAACGACCTCTACTGTGTGTATTTATGTGTACACGTATGCTCATGGGTACTCTTGCTTGAAGGGGTGCCTTATTTCCAACAAAGCTTTGTACGTATATTTTCTTGCGGATAAAGTCGAAGCGATTGACCGTACATATTTGTATCGATACTGATTGGAATTTAGAAACGTAAAAATTTTGGTTGCGTTTTATTTTATTTATCATTATTTTATCACATAATTATTAATTTAAAGTTTGGACCATTGTGGCATTACAGAAATCCCTAATGCACCACAATGGTCGAAAATATAACAGGGACCATTTCATAACAAAATCAGATAGCTATTGGAATAGGAGCCATCCGATAAAGAAATGTGCGAACAGAAGGTACAACCATAAAATAATGATATCTACCTCACACATAATTATTAGTTCTGTTCCAAAAACGAAAAGTATGATGTATTACCCCGTAAAAGCTGAAGAACAAAACGAATCAATGAGAAATTTCTCCAAAGTTTAAAGGAATTATATCCAACCACTCCCAAAAGGAAAGGAGTAGATATAGAGGATACCCATTATCTTATAGAAAACGAAGAAATGCTTTTTGCACATTCTCAAGCACTATACAGTAATTTGCTTCATGCGGATTTCACACAATAGCATTATGCTCTAGCTTGCTTCTCACAAGCGAGTTGAAAAGCAAGCGAGAAGATAAAGGGTTGGAGAATGACCTTATATCTCAAGACAAATTCAAGTCGACGACAGGAAACGGCAGCGACTTTCTTGATATAGTTATGATAATATATTTATTTATTATAATTTGCTTTAATGACATTACAGATTAGTTCCAAGTCGTCACTATGGCTTAACAAAAAAGTAAAAAAAGAATACAAAGAGAATAAAATAAAACAAATACAACAATAGAACACGTTATCATCTGAAATTAAGCAATCCCTCAATTAAGCAAATCCAAGTTAACAGAAATCTGTTTGAGGAGCTTGATGCCCCTGGCAAAAGGCGACGAAACCATCAAATTGGTACGTACCCTAACAGAAGGGAATAAATTTAATAAATAAATATTTACAATACAGCTAATGGATAATTTTTCTCAAACTGAAAATAGTCGTATCTGAACAGCTAAAGCAATCTCTTGCAAAATATTAAACAGTAGTTATTTATCTTACTTACTAAATCATAGTTTCTTGACTTTAGCTCATTCACTTCAAATACTGAATGCATATTCATCGCTTTCAAAATTTACATCTCGTATTCTATTATAAGTTCAGATTTGTCTCAGATTGTAAGAGTAGTTTAAATATAACACTGACCCAATTATATAATACTTCGATGTGCAAACTTAATTAAAGTTTAAACAGGCGCTACCCTGTTAAATATTACAATATGACAGAGTTGTGTGTCTCACTCAAGTGTAGCCAGTTAAAAGTTTATTATTACGCCGTCGCTTTCCATTCGTTCGCTAATGAAAATGTGTTTCATTATAATTCGTTTGCATATTATACTTCTCTTATTTAGGACTACGTATAAGATTTTCTCTCGATCTTATTTGTAAATCAATTCCATGCGAAGTTTATATACAGCTCGGCTCGTATGCGATACAAGAGGCTTACGAGAATGAAGTACTTCATATCCTATTGTAACATACAGAATGTCTTTTGATATTTATTATATGTTTTTTCTTGCTCTCTTAAGTTGTGGTAACATATCTATATATGTACATACCTTGCATTCTTATCTTCCTAAGAAAATTTCTTAATTAATTGTTATATTATGTATATATAATTTTGATTGACCTATACATTTTGAAGTCATATTCCTTATAGCTCCACAATTAATGCATCTAATTTTCTTATTTACTCTCCACTCAGTATCACGGAAGTACATATTCTAATTGAAGATCTGCGTCATCCATTTTTTTTATAAATATATACCAGAAAGGCCTAATATGTAAACACCAATGGGCTTTCCTGGCCAATTACAAATATCAATAAACAAATATGTCTATACATATAGACATCTATGAACAAAATTTGATAATATTATTATTACATTTTATATGTATAATATCAGCAAAAACTCGGATTTTCGAGAGATAAAGGAAATCTCCTTATCGTAGTTAAATCATTAAAAGTCTCATAAATAAATTTAAGAATATTTGACTTTTACCATAGCAATTATTATTACCCGCACAAATGAATAACAAAATAATCAAATTTTTCAGCAATACGAGGCCCACTCTAATCGATATATATTTCTCATCAGACAAAATAGGCATTTATAATTTATAGGAGTAATAATTCACATTCATGTACATACATATGTATGTACATTCATATACATTCAAAAAAATTCTCACTATAAACTATTTTTTCATTCTTAGAACAAAAAATCCATCAACGTCACTTAAAGTCACGACACTCTCTATTGACGTATAAAAAATTAATCCATTACGTACAAATTTCCGAATACAATTTTAATATACTAATAGATATCCATTAATATGTATATCGTATCCTATACTATCCAACACATAATACCTTTTATTGTATTTGTACTTGTATGTTTGTCAATTTTACCTTGAAATGTAACCCAGTGGTTTTGATGAAATAACCCTTACCTAATAACCCTTTTTAGACCTAAAAAATATGTAGTTACAATAGATACGAACTTTGAAATATAAATGAACAAATTCAACCCTCTATGAACAAACACATAGCTACCTACATACGTGGCCAATCGCGTAAATAAATAAAAAAAATACCTGTAGCCATATGTAAAAGGTTAAAAATTGGCTATTTAAGATATATTCATACTATCCAGCGGTGCAAGGGAACAGCACGGCACAGTAGTGTGCGGAAAAGACTACTTCTATTTGTACTATACAGCAGCGCACATTCAGACAAGTTTTGCCGAGTTTAAGGCAAAATCGAAAATTTATGTATATGTACATCACAGAGCGCGACGATACGGCGGAATATTCCTTACGTCAAGTCAATATTGTCTTAAAATATTTTTATACACATGCGCACTTTCATTAATACGCGTGCACTCGCTACTATGGCGTGTGTGAATATTTCCACAGTGGCCAAAGAAACCCGGTTTTGAGTGACATGTACTGCTGTATGATATGAATAGATTTTGTGGACTACATTATTTACTTTCTACCTACTTTCCGAATTTATTTTTTTATTATGTAGACTTTATTATACGATACGGTGATATTGAGATTCCGACACCTGAAACGTAACACATTGTAATTTCGCACACAATCAAAGTGACGAAGAAGAATACATCCTTGCGAGGCGAAAGATTTATTAATAGAGCGCCCCCCGGTCCTGCGCCCCGCCTGAGCGTGACGGCCCGAGTCGTTGACCCTGGCGGGGGGCGATGGGGCGCCGGGGGTAAAGGGGGCTCCAAGGGAAACGGGGGGGGGCGGCCCAACCCGCTATCGATTTTACAAACCGGGGCCTTCACGTGAGCCCGTTACGTTAACGTGGATCGTGGACGCTGCAACACTCCCGTGAATGATCTGCTTTGTGGGTCAAATTTTAAAATCCACCGACTGCTTGTTATTTCTACACTTTTATATTGCTGACTATTTTTGTATTCATGCTAGGTCTTTATTTAATTCCAGTTCTTGCTTTTTTATTTCGTATTTAGAAATAGCTCGATCAAAGCCGCTTTTCCGCGCGCCCCTTTTATAGAATGTAAGCTGGAAAATGTTTGCACTTATTGCGTTTATTTTTTTCGCATAACATAAATGATATTCGATTCCATTTTCGATTAATATCTTTTCACAGGAACCAGTAATTATATCCTTGAATATGTACACGATCATACTTTGCGTATATTATAATCTAATTCACGAAGTCAATGATTTGATAGATGCATAATTTTATTAAAATTAATTAAAACTGCGAAAAAAGAACATAAATATGTACATTTAACTCAAAAAAATTCTTTAGTCCAGTAACTTGTAGTCCAATCGCTATCCGAGTTAATCTTTCAGTTGAACATAATTTTACATTATATAACAGTATATGTACTTTTGTTATGATATAACAGTACACAGCAACATGTGGAGCTCGGTGCTTTCAACTGAGTGATTATGGGTTCATTCCCTGGCCCGGTGCTGCTGGCCAGACCTTGGATATGTGTGACTTCAAGGTCGATCGTTTCAAAGTTTGTCAATTTATCTGGTTTCATTGAAACGCTTCCACCAAATTGGTAAAAACCTCTCAAAAAATCAAAAATCTCTCGCAAATTCGAGTTTATAATATCGAATTTGGTGATAATATAAAATGTACTAGTTTTGTGCCCGATAAAATATCATCAAATGGGTTATGGGCGTTATGGCATATTAAGCTATTAATTTAAAAAAAATTAAAACGGCATATCAAACTATTAAAATGGCATTCAAGTGATGTTGGTACATACATACATATTTGTATTGTGCTTACGCAATCAAAATGTTCGAGCTTCAACAGCTATCAAATCTATTATGTCGAAATATACTCGATTGTTGCGTATGGAATTACGGTTTAACTTAACAATCCGTATGTTAAATAATATTACACAAAAATAAAATATATATTACAATCCCGCCGACGTAAATAAGTTAATGCGATTCGCGAAACGACGCGGAAAATTCCCAACACGTTCTTTTCGTATAAATCCTACTTTTATGCGATATAATCTTTTCGAGCTTTCGCCAGTGTTCGTTTCGCATTTTATTTATTTTTTTTTGGTATTTTTGTCACCCGAATATGTACGTACATACACGCGTATAATAAAATAAATATAATATAACGACATACTGTACACATTGTACGGTCTCAAATAATGACCTATCAATTTTCGTAAACTTTATAATTAGATTCCGCACTTTCGGTCACGTACTTTCGTATAACTTTGCACTCGGCTGCGAATAAACTTTAATAAGTCCTAAGCCTCGTGCAAAAGTTTAACAAAAATTGACGACGTCTACTCTTTTCGAATGTGTAATTTGTTTATTTATAGTTCGTTCTAAAATCGACACATGAATGCTTGTATGTATCTCTGTATGTAATAATAATAAATATGTATTATATTATCGACTTCAACCATTTCTATTCCATTATCATTGCATATTATTTGGTTTATATTAATAGAATGTGTGTGTACACCCCTTGTTACATTCATGTCACGTACATGTTACTCCTAATCTCATAGAATCGTGTCTCACGTTACTTGATCCCACACCTTCTGCATTTTCTGATGTATCGTTCCTCGCTGTCTCCACTGGCACGTCCGTTTAATGTATATACAATTTGTCGTAATATATATACATATACATATATATATATATATATATATATATATATATATATATATATATATATATATATATATATATATATATATATATATATATATATATATATATATATATATATATATATATATATATATATATATACATATATATATATATATATATATATATATATATATATATATATATATATATATATATATATATGTACGTGTAAATAAATCGGGAAGTTTTCTTTGTTTTTATCCAACTAACCAAATATTTTAACAACTAATTAACCTCATAGTGAAATTATTACTTTATCTATGTACGTAGTAACAATAGATGAACTTTTGTGATCAGGCAAAAATTCGAACTCGAGATTTTTTATACATACATATGTAATAAATTCACTATCCATTAAAATATTGCACATACATACATATCTCTTAATTTCCTAAAATTGTTTCGCTTAATATTTTATTATTTTAATCATTATATGTAGATTCAATTTTTTCACTCACTTTACAAGTGATTGAAAAGTCTAGTGTATATCAAATTAAATTGATGAATAGAACGTTCAGTATTTTGTGAACGGGCTTATATATGTACGTTAATACATACATAGGTGCAGTACAATTTAGACACACAATTCACGTCAGTTGCAGTTGCAATTGTATAATAATCCATTGTATGTACGTATATATGTATACCGATATTATTTCGTTAATATGTATTTTATGTACCTACATATACATGCATACATATATCCAGAGACATAATCTTCTCTCAATAAATATCTCAATGAATTTACTGAACATAAAATACATATTATAACAATTATTAATACCTAACACAATTCCAATGTATACGTACTTGCTTCCAATACATTTAAAATCTATTGTACTTCAGGTATGATAATTTTTTTTTTTTATTCTTCTTGCATATATACCATAGTGCATGCCAGGTCATCCTAAATCGACACGATGGCTTACTGTGTGCATAGCCAGCAGTATAGCACCGAGAAGTTCCTGGGTTCAAGCCCTGGGTAGAGCTAGATTCAAAATAATTTATTCAGAAGTAACTCTGTAGTACTTCCTTGTCAAACGTGGATATTTGTGACTCCAAGTCGATCTTTTCCTATAAGAGTCTACTATTTTATCTGATTTCATTGTTTAAGCGGTTCCTCATAAAAATTGGCAAAAACCATCCCACCCACTATATCACCACTATTTAAATCTGATTTAAAAAAATCTATTAATTTATATGTGCATCTAATTTAATGCCAAATGTGTCGCTTAGGGGCAACATGGGAAAAATATAAAATATCCAAACGAATTACACCTTAAATTAGATAAACTGGCAAACTGTCGATCTGGATTTAATAGCCATTCAGATCTTGCCAACAGCGATCGACGTACTCGTAATCGTCGAGAAAATCGAATTAAATCTTTCAACTCCAGACGGGATTTGAACCCACAACATTTCACTGGCTTAACTAGTGAGCTACGTTGTACATTTGTAGGTATATATTTATGGTCAATTTAAAAAATATATACTAATTATATGCATCCATATAATACAACCTATATATAAAGGTTTTCATGTTGTATACCACTTTGCAATTCCCCATATATAAAAGCAACATCTATCTATCTATGTAAATCCTTCAAGCCTCGAAAGCCGAGAATAGCTGAATTGATTTTGATCCAGTTTTCTTCTTCATATATGTATATATATATATATATATATATATATATATATATATATATATATATATATATATATATATATATATATATGTATATTAAATTGTATTAATACATAATATCAATAAATCGCCAAACTAAAACCCATCTTATATACCTTCATATTAATGTTTAATAAATATGTATATTACATTGTATATACAAAGACTTCATCACAATTTTATATACTTACAACCGTGAAATGACGTAAATTGAATATATTCAAATACCCAAGCTTTACACTCACCTTTATAGGTACTCAGATACGTACTTACGGTGGCTGTGCGAAGATGGAGGAGAAGATGGAAGGGGTCGAATGGAGAGGTCGTAATTTTCCCACTATCTTACATCAGTAATCACAAATGTCAAGTGGGTTCCTTTACTACCCAGCTCCCAGGTCCAGGGTATCTCGCATTCGGATACTTACTTACTTACGCTGACGATTTCCTAACTTCGTAAGCATACCGTGGCCCAAAACCACCCGCTTTAAACCCCTTTAATTAATTCTGACATATTTGCACACCTTACGCGCGAGATGATATCTAAATTAGTTTATCGAATTATTAGCGGTATTATTATTCAGCCTATTTATAGTCGATTTGGCAATATTCCTTCAGGGTATGCTCATTCATGTGTGTATATAATATGATATATTATGCTATATAATATAATATATTTTTTTATTAACGGAACGAATTGGAGTATCACGCCATACTTGTACGTATCGCATGCACATTGGATTATTATCGCTTTTCGAAATTTTTTCTCCGTTTTTCCTTTGCGATTTATTTGAATTGAATTAACCCATTTTCTTCGAACAGTTTTATTTTCACTTATATAACAATAAGCGTTTCTCATCGCGTGTGTGGACAGATTGGTCTTTCACTCGTGTATTTCTTGCAATTTTTCACTTATTCAATATTAAGTAATATTCGAGTGGAAATTTTCTTTGAATTGAGCTATGATATATTTGAAGGGATATTCCGTCCTAAAAAAGGGAAACATTAAAAATTGACGGATTACCCTTTTCACTGGTGACCCTTCTCACTCAGAAGCCTTTAGAGTGACACGTGAAAAGCGCGAATGACATCTTATAGCTCCATTTTCATTACATTTTCACTAAAACAACTATGCTTCCATGAATTGAAGAATTTTCCGTATTTTTTGACACTTAACGCAATTACGCGTCTAATAATATTTTACCCGGCATAAAATATTCATAAAGTCCATATATAATTAGATTTCTTTCGCATTTTGACATGTTTGAAATACACCATTTCTTTGAAGTATGTAAATTTCTTAAGGTAATAATTTAATAACTATGTACTTGTATATTAAATGTCTGTACATAAATATGTCCCTTATATAAATATATAGTTTTCAACGGCTTACATAGGACTAACAAATTTGGTATACTTCATATACTACCAGCAGATTAGGTCAGTGATTAGCGTGTGATGCTTTCAACTGAGTGGTCACGGCTTCAATTCCTCGCCCGTGGCTGCTGGGCAGACCTTGAATATGTGACACCAGGTTGATCTTTTCCTATCAAACTTTAGCTAACTTTATTTCATTGAAACGGTTCCAACAAATTGGCGACCTCGTCGTGTTTCTTGCGAAATTCGAATTTGCTGATTTATAAAATGCTGCAAAAATACATATACAATGAAATATTATTCAAATTTATCCCTTGTTGTCTCATTGATCTGTAAAATTGCTCTATAAATTGTTTATCGATGTTTATAATTGGCCAGGAAGGCGCATTCAAGTGTACCTATTAGCCGTTCTTTATATATAAGTAGTATAGTATATACTTATGTACAGAATAAAAAAAATCTCATAATACTATAACATGACATGTACATACATATATAGAAGGGTTTTGAAAGAAGGCGGAAAACTTTGAAGAGGAGAACTTTTTTTCCAAATCTCATACTCACGAGCAACGCCGAGTATCACCGGTAACGCCAACTAGTGAACCATAATATTTTATTTTAAGTATATATTTCTATCAAAAACTTTTAAATGTTCAATCTAAATAAATATTCATAGTAAAAAATATATTGTATTACTAAAAGTTATTAGAAATTTAATCAAAAGTCTATTTTGCATTTAACTTAACATCCATTTATATATGTAGATATATGTACATATAAATCATACTAAAAATTTGTAATCTAATCACATTTTTTAAAATTAGAATTACATCTTTTGAAATTATAAATGACTGATCGTATGTAATAAATAAATTAGAAGAAACTCGTATCAATCATTACTTTTGCAGCATCTATGTGCATATGTATATACATAGATGCTCAGTGCTCAGTACAGTATAGCTCAGTGGTCGCGTTGATGCTATCCACCGAGAGGTTCCCGGGTTCAAGCCCTGAGTTTACCTCGATCGAAGAAAATTTATTCGTAGTATTTGATAAAATTTATTCGGAGTCAGACTTGGATATTTGTAACTCCAAGTCAATCGTTTCCTATCAGAGTTTGCCAACTTATCCGATTTTATTATTAAAACGGTTCTTCATCAAATTGGCAAAACTATACTGCCTAGTATTTGTCACCACTATTTGAATATGATTATGAACTATAAATACATATGTGTATGTATGTATACATTTAATTCCATTGGTGCACAGCCGATCGACCCAAAAAAATAGTAAATTCGCCAAATCCTTTCACTTATATATTTCATATTATATATTATATTACATATATTTCGATGAATATATTTTAAAGATTTATTATAATTAACGTTAAAATATCAAAAACCTTTACCATTGCATCACAACTGTGTATATACATACATCTAATATATAATTTCGAAAGAGACTTTGTAAGTACATATGTATTATTATTATGTATGTTCTATATTATTATTGTTCAATGGTCCTTGCGGCCGTTTATAAAATAAAATAAAATAAGTATTGTTGGTTCGTAAATCCGTGACGTCATCGGCATTGAAAATGAACTTATTCTTTAATTCGAAATTCGAAATTGCTTTGAATTGGCAATTTGATTAATTAATTTTTAATCTAATCTATAATTTGGAAAGAGACTTTGTATGTAAATATCCTTGGTCGTCGTCGTTTTCGTCGTCGTCGTCCGTAGATCGGTGACGTCATCGAACACGTGATTCGATTTTTTTTTTTTTTTCGATCCATGGGCGCCGATTTGTTTTTTTCGTTTCAATGGATTCACCCCCGCGGGGGCGCAAAGCGAGTAGTTTCATGGGGCCCCGCCAGGGGCGCCACAAGGGGCGCAGCCCCGTGGGGCTCAAAAGGGGGCGCCACAAGGGGCGCAGCCCCGTGGGGCCCCGAAGGGGGCCCGGGGGGCCCAGCCTCATGGGGCACAGCCCCATGGGGCTCAAAAGGGGGTGCCACAAGGGGCGCAGCCCCGTGAAGCCCCGAAGGGGGCGCGGGGGGCCCAGCCTCATGGGGCGCAGCCCCATGGGGCTCAAAAGGGGGCGCCACAAGGGGCGCAGCCCCGTGGGGCCCCGAAGGGGGCCCGGGGGGCCCAGCCTCATGGGGCGCAGCCCCATGAGGCTCAAAAGGGGGCGCCACAAGGGGCGCAGCCCCGTGGGGCCCCGAAGGGGGCCCGGGGGGCCCAGCCTCATGGGGCGCAGCCCCATGGGGCTCAAAAGGGGGCGCCACAAGGGGCGCAGCCCCATGGGGCTCAAAAGGGGGTGCCACAAGGGGCGCAGCCCCGTGAAGCCCCGAAGGGAGCGCGGGGGGCCCAGCCTCATGGGGCGCAGCCCCATGGGGCTCAAAAGGGGGCGCCACAAGGGGCGCAGCCCCGTGGGGCCCAGCCTCATGGGGCGCAGCCCCATGAGGCTCAAAAGGGGGCGCCACAAGGGGCGCAGCCCCGTGGGGCCCCGAAGGGGGCCCGGGGGGCCCAGCCTCATGGGGCGCAGCCCCATGGGGCTCAAAAGGGGGCGCCACAAGGGGCGCAGCCCCGTGGGGCCCAGCCTCATGGGGCGCAAGCCCTAATAGGCATTAACTAAGGGGGGCGAAGCCCTAGACGGCAATTAATCATGGGGGCGCGGAGGGGCGAAGCCCTAAAAGGCAACTGATCATGGGGGCGAAGCCTTAGACGGCATTTAATCATGGGGGCGCGGAGGGGCGAAGCCCTAAAAGGCATTAACTAAGGGGGGCGAAGCCCTAAACGGCAATTAATCTTGGGGGCGCGGGGGGCGAAGCCCTAAAAGGCAACTGATCATGGGGGCGAAGCCTTAGACGGCATTTAATCATGGGGGCGCGGAGGGGCGAAGCCCTAAAAGGCATTAACTAAGGGGGGCGAAGCCCTAAACGGCAATTAATCTTGGGGGCGCGGGGGGCGAAGCCCTAAAAGGCAACTGATCATGGGGGCGAAGCCTTAGACGGCATTTAATCATGGGGGCGCGGAGGGGCGAAGCCCTAAAAGGCATTAACTAAGGGGGGCGAAGCCCTAAACGGCAATTAATCTTGGGGGCGTGGGGGGCGAAGCCCTAAAAGGCAACTGATCATGGGAGCGAAGCCTTAGACGGCATTTAATCATGGGGGCGCGGAGGGGCGAAGCCCTAAAAGGCATTAACTAAGGGGGGCGAAGCCCTAAACGGCAATTAATCTTGGGGGCGCGGGGGGCGAAGCCCTAAAAGGCAACTGATCATGGGGGCGAAGCCTTAGACGGCATTTAATCATGGGGGCGCGGAGGGGCGAAGCCCTAAAAGGCATTAACTAAGGGGGGCGAAGCCCTAAACGGCAATTAATCTTGGGGGCGCGGGGGGCGAAGCCCTAAAAGGCAACTGATCATGGGGGCGAAGCCTTAGACGGCATTTAATCATGGGGGCGCGGAGGGGCGAAGCCCTAAAAGGCATTAACTAAGGGGGGCGAAGCCCTAAACGGCAATTAATCTTGGGGGCGTGGGGGGCGAAGCCCTAAAAGGCAACTGATCATGGGAGCGAAGCCTTAGACGGCATTTAATCATGGGGGCGCGGAGGGGCGAAGCCCTAAAAGGCATTAACTAAGGGGGGCGAAGCCCTAAACGGCAATTAATCTTGGGGGCGCGGGGGGCGAAGCCCTAAAAGGCATTAACTAAGGGGGGCGAAGCCCTAGACGGCATTTAATCATGGGGGTGCGGAGGGGCGAAGCCCTAAAAGGCATTAACTAAGGGGGGCGAAGCCCTAAACGGCAATTGCTCATGGGGCGTGGAGGGGCGAAGCCCTAGAAGGCAAAGGCTCAGGGGGGCGCCGAGGGCGAAGCCCTAGAAGGCAAAAAAAAATTTTGATTTTTTTTTTTGATTTTTTAAAAAATTTTTTTTTAATTTTTTTTTTATTTTTTTTTTATTTTTTTTTTTAATTTTTTTTTTTGATTTTTTTTTATTTTTTTTTTATTTTTTTTTTTAATTTTTAAATTTTTTTTTAATTTTTTTTTTTTTTTAATTAAATTAGCTTAGTCATGTTTAAGCGGTTTATATTATAAACACTGAGCGAAGCCGGGTAATACAGCTAGTCTAATCTATAATTTGGAAAGAGACTTTGTATGTATGTAAATATCCTTGGTCGTCGTCGTCGTCGTCTTCGTCCGTAGATCGGTGACGTCATCGAACACGTGATTCGATTTTTTTTTTTTCGATCCATGGGCGCCGATTTGTTTTTTTCGTTTCAATGGATTCACCCCCGCGGGGGCGCAAGGCGAGTAGCTTCATGGGGCCCCGCCAGGGGCGCCACAAGGGGCGCAGCCCCGTGGGGCCCCAGCCTCATGGGGCGCAGCCCCATGGGGCTCAAAAGGGGGCGCCACAAGGGGCGCAGTCCCATGGGGCTCAAAAGGGGGCGCCACGAGGGGCGCAGCCCCGTGGGGCCCCGGGGGGGCCCAGCCTCATGGGGCTCAAAAGGGGGCGCCACAAGGGGCGCAGCCCCGTGGGGCCCCGAAGGGGGCCCGGGGGGCCCAGCCTCATGGGGCGCAGCCCCATGGGGCTCAAAAGGGGGCGCCACAAGGGACGCAGCCCCGTGGGGCCCCGAAGGGGGCCCGGGGGGCCCAGCCTCATGGGGCGCAGCCCCATGGGGCTCAAAAGGGGGCGCCACAAGGGGCGCAGCCCCGTGGGGCCCCGAAGGGGGCCCGGGGGGCCCAGCCTCATGGGGCGCAGCCCCATGGGGCTCAAAAGGGGGCGCCACAAGGGGCGCAGCCCCGTGGGGCCCCGAAGGGGGCCCGGGGGGCCCAGCCTCATGGGGCGCAAGCCCTAATAGGCATTAACTAAGGGGGGCGAAGCCCTAGACGGCAATTAATCATGGGGGCGCGGAGGGGCGAAGCCCTAAAAGGCAACTGATCATGGGGGCGAAGCCTTAGACGGCATTTAATCATGGGGGCGCGGAGGGGCGAAGCCCTAAAAGGCATTAACTAAGGGGGGCGAAGCCCTAAACGGCAATTAATCTTGGGGGCGCGGGGGGCGAAGCCCTAAAAGGCATTAACTAGGGGGGGCGAAGCCCTAGACGGCATTTAATCATGGGGGTGCGGAGGGGCGAAGCCCTAAAAGGCATTAACTAAGGGGGGCGAAGCCCGAAACGGCAATTAATCTTGGGGGCGCGGGGGGCGAAGCCCTAAAAGGCATTAACTAAGGGGGGCGAAGCCCTAGACGGCAATTAATCATGGGGGCGCGGAGGGGCGAAGCCCTAAAAGGCAACTGATCATGGGGGCGAAGCCTTAGACGGCATTTAATCATGGGGGCGCGGAGGGGCGAAGCCCTAAAAGGCATTAACTAAGGGGGGCGAAGCCCTAAACGGCAATTAATCTTGGGGGCGCGGGGGGCGAAGCCCTAAAAGGCATTAACTAGGGGGGGCGAAGCCCTAGACGGCATTTAATCATGGGGGCGCGGGGGGCGAAGCCCTAAAAGGCATTAACTAGGGGGGGCGAAGCCCTAGACGGCATTTAATCATGGGGGTGCGGAGGGGCGAAGCCCTAAAAGGCATTAACTAAGGGGGGCGAAGCCCGAAACGGCAATTAATCTTGGGGGCGCGGGGGGCGAAGCCCTAAAAGGCATTAACTAAGGGGGGCGAAGCCCTAGACGGCAATTAATCATGGGGGCGCGGAGGGGCGAAGCCCTAAAAGGCAACTGATCATGGGGGCGAAGCCTTAGACGGCATTTAATCATGGGGGCGCGGAGGGGCGAAGCCCTAAAAGGCATTAACTAAGGGGGGCGAAGCCCGAAACGGCAATTAATCTTGGGGGCGCGGGGGGCGAAGCCCTAAAAGGCATTAACTAAGGGGGGCGAAGCCCTAAACGGCAATTAATCTTGGGGGCGCGGGGGGCGAAGCCCTAAAAGGCATTAACTAGGGGGGGCGAAGCCCTAGACGGCATTTAATCATGGGGGTGCGGAGGGGCGAAGCCCTAAAAGGCATTAACTAAGGGGGGCGAAGCCCGAAACGGCAATTAATCTTGGGGGCGCGGGGGGCGAAGCCCTAAAAGGCATTAACTAAGGGGGGCGAAGCCCTAGACGGCTTTGAATCATGGGGGCGCGGAGGGGCGAAGCCCTAAAAGGCAACTGATCATGGGGGCGAAGCCCTAAACGGCAATTGCTCATGGGGCGTGGAGGGGCGAAGCCCTAGAAGGCAAAGGCTCAGGGGGGTGCCGAGGGCGAAGCCCTAGAAGGCAAAAAAAAAAATATTTTTTTTTTGATTTTTTTAAATTTTTTTTTTGATTTTTTTTTTTTTTTTTTTTTTGATTTTTTTTTTTTTTTTTTTTTATTTTTTTTTTTATTTTTTTTTTAAATTTTTAAATTTTTTTTTTTTTTAATTAAATTAGCTAAGTCATGTTTAAGCGGTTTATATTATAAACACTGAGCGAAGCCGGGTAATACAGCTAGTCTAATATATAATTTCGAAAGAGACTTTGAACTATTGTTGGTTCGTAAATCCGTGACGTCATCGAACAAATAAATTTAAATAAAATAAAACTATTCAAATAAATTTAATAAAATGTTTACTATTAGATCAACCATGCTTAAGCGGTTTATATTACAAATACCGAGCGAAGCCGGGTAAAACCACTAGTATATAATATACATACATATGTATATGTATTCCCGTTTGATATTCAAAGTGTACGTACTCACGTAGGGGGCGTTATTACTCTGTTATAATGGATTTTTTAGTGCGGACTAATACACATACATTCGGTCCGAATCCGCGGTAAATCGTTTAAATTATTCACTGTTTGTCGAGCGGGGAAATTTTCGAATGGCACGAAATCCCTCTATTCAGAATCCCCCGAATTGTTGTACCAGAAGCTTTCACGCTATCGCAAAGTATGGGGCGAGCTTTAATGGCATGCAGTGGGGAGCTTTCACTAACCGACAACTGTTTACTCAGTCAAATGACTACTATTACCAGTTATATATTTATAGTACGTGTGTGGTTGATTTTCTTTTTTTTTGTTTTGGTGATAGATCGCCCTCTCTCTAACGTATAATCGATATGACGTGTTGTTGTACGTGCAATGCATCACACAGGTGCAAAGTTTAATATACCAGAGTGAAACTTCTCACGCGACCCGTATATCTCGATATTATTGTTTCGGCTTAAGAATTATATCGGTAGTGGTTACAATAATGTTTACCTTATTTTATTCCTCGAAGTTACAAGTTAACATTAAATAGTTTATATGAAATATATATTTATCTTATAAAAAAATCTGATTTCTTAATAGGGCTGGACACCAGCGCCTTGTCCATACAAACGTACTATACTTCTCCCTTCCTCAATTATGGCACCAGAGAAATTATTTTTTAATATGCTGTGGATATCCACCATTGGGGTGCATCTATCGTTTTATTTTTTTGATTAATTATTTTTTATAGCAGCTAGGAGCCGCCAAACATCTATAAAATCGCCTCTTTTTTACACCCACGAAAAGAGTCTAGCATGCTTATTTAACGGTCGATTTAAAAATAAATAAATACGATAGTTGCACAGAAAATATTTTTCTCATACCGATGATGAAATTTTTTTAAAAATTGGTCCAGTTTTGTAGGAGAAAATAGGAGAATACGAAACCTCGATTTTGTCGATTTTTAATACGTATTATCTGGTGGAAGCGCAACTGTCGCATTCACTCAATATATATATTGATATATATTGTCGCATTCACTCAATATATACATTCATTCAATATATATATAGAAGAAAGGAGCGGCAACAAAATTAAGATTTCAGGTGTACAGCCCTCTTAAATTTATGTTGAATATGCATATTTTTAATTTTTATTTTTTATTACATTTTATACCAGGAAGGCCTTACAGGTAAACCCCAATGCGCCTTCCTGGCCAATTACAAACAATATAGCATTTTTATTATACAAGTCGCTGAATTACGAGACACGTTTAACGAGACATCTATGAATTGTACATAAATTTTATTGTACATTAATCATATTCAAATAGTGGTGACATAGTAGGTAGGAAGGATTTTAGCCAATTTTTAATCGGGAACCGTTTCAACAATGAAATGAGAGAAAATTGGCAAACTCTGATAGGAAACCGTCGACCTGGAGCACAAATATCCAGGTCTGACCAGCAGCACTACAGATATACTCAGAAAGTCGCCGTTTTATCAGAAACTCCCGCACAAAGCATGTTACACTTACATATAACAGCATTTGTATGGCAGAAGCAGTTGTTATTGCAGAAAATCGTCATTTTTTCATGTTTCTATAATTATTCGCTCCGACCAAATTAAAATACCTGAAATGTGATTTTTTTTAATGTAATAAAGCGACTAATGTTGATATTTAAATATAATAAATCGACTAATGGTATATTCGTATAGTATAATATTTGTTTTAACTCTTTAGCTGCAGACTGAAGTATAACTACGTATCAAATATTCATTTTTTTTTTTATTTTATTATATACATACGAGTATGTACCATGACAGGAATTACCCCAAAGCGACACATATACATACATACAGTGGCGGACTGGCCATACAAGCGTACATGCCCGATGGCATGTGGGCCCCACTATCCGTTAGAAAATATGGGCCCTCAGTAAAATTAAATAACTTTTTAACTATTTCACGTGTGTAAAAACTTATAGGATATTGCACTTTGGGACCTAGAGTTTGGGTATTTCAACAAAACAAATTTCTTACGATATACAAAAACAACTAATACAGCCCAAGGATCGGTTAACTTATTTTATTAGGCTCGAAATGTAAGTTTCAACATTTGCGTGGGCCCTTTTACTGGGCCCATTTCCAACCTCAAGGTTATGTAATATTTCCAACCTATGTAACAACTACCTAATGAAATAAAAATGGGAATAAACAAATTTCCGTGAATAATATAAACTGAATTGCTTAAAACAATTTTGATAGGACGATTCATCATCAACCAGCGATTAAAATTTACTTCATACATACTTTCAAAATAACATTTGATTATACTTCGACGATATAGTAAGATTTAAATACACAATTTTAAACAGTTTCCAAATATAAAATCTATTCCTAATCTAGACACATCCATGTATATAGAAACATAGGATAGGGGCCCCTCCCCAAAATCTCGATTTTCGATTAACATTAATTGAAAATATTATGCATTTTTTGTTTTCAGGGATGTAATTTGGGGGGGGCACTCGCCCCCCTAAATTAAGGAATAGGTGAATTTAGAAAATATTATGAATTTAATGATTAATGAGATACTATGGATCTATGAATGCTGCGTTTATTTCTTATATTATGTTACTTTTGTGTAACTAATAAAATAATCGCTGCTATGTGCTTTGAAAAAAAAAGATTTTATTATTTTGAAGCAAATATATTTTGGTTTTTAAGTGGTATGCCTTGGGTAACATTCTTAGAAATTGTTCATCCCATTGAGGGAATCGTTAGAAAGGTCGCCTTTACTTTATTTTGTCTCAAAAACAGATGTGTATCGTTTATTTTTCCGAAAGTTTGTATATTTTTTGATATAGTGATACATTTTGATGGTCGACTTTTGTTAACCATTTTGCGACCATGTGAAGATTTTTGGAAAAAAATTTTCGCCTGTGGCGCTTTTTTGGCTTTTTACATAAGATACTTTTATATATACTTTTTCAAAAATAAGCTTATTTTTTTCATATTGTATATTTTCCATTTTTATTCCGATATAAAAAAGATTTTTTGAAAAAAAATTCAATTTGACCAATCTTCGCCTGCCCCCCCCCCCCCCAAGAAAAAGCTGAAATGACGTCCCTGATTGTTTTCTACCGAAAGTAAAAGCTGCTTTTATGCCGCATTTTTTTATGATGCATTCTATTTACCTAGGACAAGGATTAAAATGAAATATACAATGTAATTTATGGATCTATTTTGCTTTTGCCATTTTTCTTGTACCTAAATTTGTTTATTCCCATTTTTGAAAATTTTATTTATTTTTTGCCCTTGATTTTTAGCGTGATGGAAAGAAGAAAATTTTGTTATATGGGGGGGGGGGGGGGACAAATTTTTTTAACCCTGGGTGGGGCCCCCTTTGACTCCTGGCATGCACTGATTTCAGTCCCAGTCCGCCACTGCATACATATGTACATAGTTAGATTATTTTTGTGCATAAGTACTAACAGTTTTTAAAATATAACAAGTATATAGAATAAAATAGAGACATCTATGGAAAATCAACAAAAATTCTGATACACGGTAAATTTGCGAAAAATACATTATGTGTGAAGGTAGCATGCTTTATAACATTCAACAAACTCGAGATGCCAATAACTCGAATGAAAAAAAAAGAATGAAAAGTTTTATGATACATGATACATGTAAGTGATTTGATTGTATTTTGATACATTTATTTTTTTATGCTATGTATATTTAAATATTTGACTTTACGTCCTTCATATGAAACTTCTTTTACATTGTTCACCCGGTTCTTTTAGATTGTTATGTAAAAGAACCAGGTAAACTGGCGTGAATTGTATTATTAAAAGATATATATATATATATATATATATATTTATATATATATATATATATATATATATATATATATAGATGTGTGTGTATATGTATATAAAAGTCATTAGTTTGTTATTTATTCTTTAATAGCTGTCTCTCGAATCGATTCCAATCCTACGAACATTTTCTTACATTCTCCGCTCCACTTTTGTATAAAGAGTGTTCAGGTACCAGATGTTCAATTGATGAAGAAACTTTTCAAACTCTTGGAAAAAGTAGCGCTGGAAAAACGAGAGACACAGTGAAAAATAAAAAAGAAATAAGTAAAAAAACCACACGACGAAAACTTCAAAATGACAATGTTGTGGAAAATTTCAATACACGCTCGTTTTTCACGTGGAATTGAAAAACAATTTTCGATTAAATCAACGAGGAAATGACGCGGCCATATAACTTCGATCGGTCGAACTTTCCCAATAAGTTCGCCTCGTTTAACTTCAAAAGGTCCAAAGCGTATTAACGCCGAAATTTACCACCCGATTCGAACGCTCGGGAATATTATATTTTTATGCAAAGTTTCCTCGATAAATCCAATATAGACATTAATAATGCCCCATAAATAATAAACGCAAATGTATGTATTTGCCGTGTTGAATTATTTCCTTAGTATCATAATAAATTTCCCCCATCATATAACATCGTTAATTCGAACCCAAATAGAAAAATCTATTGAACTAAACAATACATGGTGTATATTTGCACTTTTTTCTTTCGCAGTCATTCAATTATAATACATGTAAATGATTGGGAAATGTAGCATACTCAAAATTGAATCAAAAACAAACAAATATGTACTTGACGTATAACTGCCACAACAGCGCATGTCTATAGTATCAGTTTTAGTTTAACTACCAATGTAACGTAGATTCGACATTCAACTAGCAGTATGGCTTGGTGGTTGCGTTTATGTTAAGGATGGAGAGGTTACTGGGTTCGATGTCGTGCTAATCTTTAATGCTGCTGGTCAGACTTTGATATTTATGACTCCAAGTCGATTATTTACTATCAGAGTTTGCCAATGTATCTGATTTCATTGATGAAACGGTTCCCCCATCAAATTGGCAAAATCCATCCTACCCACTATGTCACCAATGTCAATTTGATTTATGTACAATATGTAAAAATGTATGTAGTCAAAATTCAAAGATGTCTCTATGGATTAATTGATTAATTAATAAATAGTTAATATCGTGTTCGTCAGCATCTCGAAATTCAGCGATTTATGTAATAAAGATGCTGCAATGTTTTTAATTGGCTAGTAAGGCGAATTGAGGTTTACCTATTAGGCTTTCCTAGTATGTAACTATGAAAAATTAAAATAAAATAATACTTAAATATTTTAATCCTGACTTGGCTCATCTAAAATAATGATAGATATCGAATAACTTTTCTCATCTCTCATAAATATGTACATATATACATACATACATATGGCTATGGCCTTCTTCAGTTTGATAAAAACTGTTCACGATTCGAATCAATACATTATTAAATACAAAAGTAAATTTTAGTGTGCACACATACAAATGTTTCGGCGAAACGCCATGCACTCTGTAAATTTGTAGAAAATCGATACGAACACATTCGACCCAGTGAAGCAAAAAAAAACGTTATTGTGTATCCTCGATGGAAAAAAAATACCTCGCACGGTTTATTCGGCATCCACTTTTGACGAAGGGTTTCGCGTAAAGCTCCCGTCGAGCTTTCGCCAGCTGAAACCCCTTTTTCTTCAAACAATAACGTCACAACCTGCCGGTTTGGCGGGGTGACTAGCCGGAAAATCTAGTGCGTATATTGAACCGCAGTATATACGAGAGGGGATGAAGAAATGGAGGAGGGGATCGGGGTAAGGGAAATGCCGGGGAATGTATAGAAAAAAGCTCCGCTTCCCATTAAAGCGAAAGAAAGCCTTGTGTGAACGAGGTTTTCCCCAACGCCAACCGCATTTTTCCGATGCGCTGGAAAATTTCCCGAAGGCGTTTTTCCGGTCGAGTTTCGTTTTTCTCTTATTTTTTTCGTATTATTAATTTTCTCCTCGAGGAAATTATCAAACGCCCGACCGAAGTGTTACTATAATTATTCATTTTGATCGCTTCCTCAACGCCATTAACCGCACTCGAAGATTTATTCGGACCTTAGACATTTTCCGCGGAGATTTTTCCGCATAATTTACTGAAAATAAATTTCAAAATGATCATTTACCGCAAAATCTCTTTCTCATTTCTCATTAAATATTGCGTATGCGCTCATATAGAACCATTTATATCCCTTTGTACATACGTCGAATTCTCTTCCAAAACTTACAATATTGTAATGTACAGATTAGTTAATTAATGGACGTGGACCACTGGTTTACCATCACTAATAATCTAATCGCGCTTTCGCGCCAAAAAGGCCTCGACGTATGAACAAGCTGTATACAACAACCAATAAGGTCTCGCGACCCATCAAAAAATCTGTGCTGAGAGTACACGCTGTGTATAAATATTCGGTAATCCGTGCTTCATTCGAAGCTGGCTGGTCGATGGATCAAGAAGAATTAATTAACTCTATTAACACTAGCTACGTCTTTCATTCCGATTTCGGGAACCCTTCTACACGTCCACGCCACAGTTTTTTATGTACATATATGGTTTCACAGCCCTTAAACAGATGTCATAAGGGCTGCCACTTGATCAATTATATTGAGAAATCTGAAACGTCCAAAAACTCTTGTGCATCATGACACGTGTCCCGCATATTTTATTTTATTTCAATCAATCATGCAAACATATTGCTACAAAGCAACGTGTGTGGTATACAGATTGAGAAGTATGTATTTTATATACAGGTATACACCCATATATTCACATTAAACTCGACATATATGGTCAAACATTGTACATAAGTATTGTAAGTATTATAATATACAAGGCAAATAAAAATATCAATCCACAGAGACATGTATGGACAAATTTTCAGCAATTCTAGATGCTCAAAAACTTTGAGAAAATGGGTTAAGGTTGCCAATTTTTTGAGACCTTTTCAATTAATTGGCATCAGATAAATTGGCAAACTCTGATAGGACAAGATCGATCTGAAGTCACATACATATCTAATTTCTTGCCAGCAGCAACCGATGGGATTTAAAAATGGCCACTTTGTTCGAAAGCATTATATCTATTTATGTTAACCACTCATCTTTGCTGCTGGTTATGCATAAAGGTCACACCAAACCTCTGGGATATTCGAATTATGCGTGTCAAATCATTTTTTTTTGCACATTCAACTAGGTTAAAAACTACTGACGTGCAGGTAAATAATAAATATTTCACGAGTGGCAATTAACTAGATATGTATTGTTTACGCTTACAAATTTAAAAGTTTGGAAAGAGTCGTTAAGAAAAAAGACCATTTAGATGAATAGTTCTGATTTCCAATTTTCAACTTTATGCAGCCTTTTGATAATCAAATTGCGGAACCTCAAAACACGAAATAGCTTGAGATTAGCAAGAGACATGGGTAAGGAGATTCCAATTTTTACAGGAACCGTTTCAATGAAAATCATAAAAATTGGCAAACTCTAATAAGAAACGATCGACCTGGAGTCAAAAACCAAGGTCTGGCCAGCAGAGGGACTCTAATGGGGCTCGAACCCGTGACCACTGTGCTCGAAAGCATACTACATATGATAACCCACATCGTCCATATCGCTGGTTACATTTTTATAATCGTGTTTGCAATACGATGTATGTACATACTATATTTATAGTTCACTAGCTGTATTACCCGGCTTCGCTCGGTATTTGTAATATAAACCGCTTAAACACGACTAATCTAATAGTAAACATTTTATTAAAATTATTTAAATAGTTTTATTTTATTTAAATTTATTTGAATACGCATTTGTTTTTTTTTTTATTAAATTGACTGTCACGAACAAACAAACATATATACAGACATATATAAGTCTCTTTCGAAATTATATGTATACCAGAATCCGGCGGCCCCCCCAGCACCTTCGGCCCCGGCGCCACCCTGGAGGCTTCGCCCCCGGGGGCAAAGCCTTAGGAACTGCGCCCCCGGGGACTTCCAATACTTTGAATCTAAAAAAATCGAATCATTTGTTCGATGACGTCACGGATTTACGAACCAACAATACATACATATATATATATATACAAAGTCTCTTTCGAAATTATATATTAGATTAAAATAGCATCGATTGCTGTATAACAAATTCATATATATGTATATAGGTATGTACAAACATATATAAATAGGTAATAACAATCATTACGACAAGTTACGCAACTCGGCAGCTATCGAGCGATGCTTTTGCTATAAGGCTGCATTTATATGATAAGTTTTTTAATTAAAATTTATCCGAAAGCTCCGTCTCGCATTCCTCCACTTTAGTTTTCACCGTTGCGAAGCTGGAAAGCTCTCGTTTAATAGCTCCCGGCCGGGACGGTCTTTGAAACGATCGCCGCATAAAGTTCAACGGCACTTCAAAACCGAAAATTTACTCTACCACATGTGGTCTCTAGCTTATATTAATTGAGGATACGCTCTGTGTAATATTTCGAACTATATGTACCTATATATGTATATACGGATAGTGTGTCGTTTTTTATTTGAATAGTCCTTGAGCCGCAGGTTGGCTGGCAACGGCAGATATAAACGGTGTAATGCGGATATGTCTGTCTGCGTAGTTTATTGGAAAACGTCCACAAAAACGATTCACAAGGGCTGAAAAAATTCTTAAAGCTCTCTTATTTGCTATGGCGAAACCAAAGGCTTATAAAAAATAGGGTCAATGGGACGCCCAGCCATCGTCTGAGAGGCGCCAACAAATGGCACCCGCAAAAAGTTTATCCCATCTCCTTGAATAATTCACGCACACTCGAATATTCTGATTCTTATACATATCCTCGTTGTGCGGAGTTTTCAATTTGAACATAAAACAAACAGCTTACTACATATATACATATATGTACTATGTAAAACTTTCATAGATTAAAGACTTTGACACTTATTACTTTCTACGAGCGAGACTTACATACATACATGGAGAGGCTTATTAAAAAAATATATCCAAGCTTACAAGGACATTTATAATAAATCAAAAATGTTTTCAATATCATACTTCACTTGCGATTGATAACACTGAGCAACAAAAAAAGTATCAATGTTTTTTTACATCTTTTAGGATATTTGGCTTTAATTCAAAATTTTGGCTATTGCCGTGCCGAATATAAACTATTCCTTAGAAGAAGACCCGAGATTGAATTAAAATTTAATTTTAAGTATCAACCTTTAGTGCTATTTATTTACTTACGGTTCTCGTAAATATAGTTTATAACTACAGTGAGCAAACAAAAAAATCACGAATTTTACTTCCCGAAGCGGAGACTAATCAATTAAATTTAGTCACAATTATTTAATTTGAAATACAATATACTAAATTTGATCACAATTGACCAAAAATTTTTCTTACAAAATTTAAGCTTATTTCGTCCAATAAATTCACGATAGCGCGAGAAAAAAAAAATATATATACCCCAGCAGTCACATAAAACGGAACGCTTGTGAATTTTACGACTTCGAGGTCATTAAAGGATTATCCCTTTATGTGTAGGGTTTTTAACGACCAAATATTCTAAATATGATTGTTTTCTAAGATTTGAGTTCAGTTTAGTGTGGGTTTTCGAGGAGAAAGCATCAAATTCGAATTTTAACACGTCAACATGAAAAAACGAGCTCAGTTATCATTGCAGAAGAGTGTAAAAATCGCGACATTGGCGAGTTCAGGATTTTCCTTTCGGTCAATTTCCAAGAAAATGGGATGTTCTATATCGACTGTTTCGAGAATACTGATAAAAAAAAAGAGAATCTGGAAGTTTTGATCGTAAGAAGGGGACCGAACTGAAAAGATGCACATCGGAGAGGCAAGACCGTGTAATAACCAGATTATCTTTACAGCAGCGATTCAAAACTGCTGTAGAAATAAGAACAGATGTATCTTCACAATTTTCCATGGAAATCAGCGACTCAACAGTAAGAAGGCGACTCAGAGAAGCTGGACTGTACGGTCGGAAAGCTGCAAAAAAACCACTACTAACCAAGAGAATGAAAAACAATCGATTGGAATGGGCGAAAGCACATGAAAATTGGAGTCCATCAGATTGGCAACGAGTGATACTTTCCGACAAATCAAAGTTTAACCTCTATAGTCCTGATGGTTTTCCGTATGTCCGAAGGAAAGTTGGCGAAAGGTATAATGAAAATTGTACCCTTAAAACTGTTAAGCATCCTCCAAGTCAAATGGTCTGGGGATGCTTTTCGTACCATAGCATTCGACAATTGGAGTTTCTACAAGGTGCCATCGATGGAAAAAAATATAAAAAAATTTTAGAAGAAAGCTTTGTCCCATCGATGGAAAACCACCTTTCATATACCGATGATATAATTTTTCAAGATGACTCTGCCCCTTGTCATCGAGCTAAATTGGTGAGTATTCATTTTATTTGATAGCATTGAATATAAATTATAAAATTTCAATCAAGAAACTGATTTTTTTTTTTTACTTTTTTTTTTGTTCGGGACTATTTACAAGAAATGGGTGTAAAGACACTACCATGGCCTGGCAATAGTCCCGATTTAAATCCAATCAAAAATTTATGGATGGGTATCAAGTACAGGATAAGGAAGAACAATGTTACTACTCTTAAATCGTTGAAAGAAATAATAGAAAAGATATGGTACGAAGACTTCCCAATCGAAAATTTAAAAACTTTAGTAGATTCCATGCCAAACCGAATAAAAGAAGTTATAAAATCGAAAGGAGCCGCTACAAAATATTAATTTCTTTTTTATAAGTTGTAAATAATAATATGTGACTGTAATAAAATTAAAAATGTATATGTATAGTGTTATTTTCATTTCAAATTTCATTTAACCGTGAAGTCAACGCACGGTCGTAAAATCTGCCCTCCATTAAATTTCTCCCCAACTCATTTTTGTCAACTTTTTTTTTCACGTTTGGTATTACACGAATGCACTTTGGTACAAACTATCATTTAAATGACTTTCGGTTTTGGTTTTATATAAGATTACCGAAATTTCACGCAAAAACATGTTTCGCTTAAGCGTTCCGTTTTATGTGACTGCTGCTGTATATATTGTGTGTATGTAATTGAGGATCTGCCTATAAACTATGCTAATAAAAGTATCAAGTATGTAATTAGAAACAATAGAAACAGTTGACTTTAACGCGAAAACTGTACATAAAAATGTTGCAATTTGCACCTCGTTATGCAAATTTTTGCATCGGAAAATGCAAGTATCATTTTCTCGCCTGTTAAACAGGAACTTGCTAACGATGTGTATTAATTAGCACTAGTAGTGCATATCTTTAGCCTACGTCGACTTAATTATCCGTTTTACATTACGAGCCAAACGAGAACGTGATAATCCCTGAACTCGTGCACGACATCAACATTACATACATAATGTAGATATAACCAACAGTACCGACGAAATTGATTATTCATTAGACTAATTTATTTCTATTGTTATTTTCGTTTCAGAAACAAGCCATGCTAGTCAGACAATTAGAAGAAGAGCTTCGAATGAGGATGAGGGCGCCTTCGTTGGAAATGCAGCAGCAGATTGAAGTGCTTTTTGCCGAAAATGAACATCTCACGAGGGAAATTTCTATACTTCGTGACACCATCAAGGTAATTTCATACCAGTGTATCTAGTAATGGTGGCACTACAAAACCATCATAAACAATTAACACAGAATCCCAAAACTATTCTCAAGTTCCGCATGTTTCTCACTAATTGGATGCAAAGCGTCTGGCGTCGTTATATAAAGTGCCACTTTAAACTATCTTTATGTCTGATTTTATTCGACTTTGCATTTATTTGCAAAAGTTAGGAGTTTATACCTCCCATTAAAACTAATACATATTTATAATTTACAAATATTTTTCATCTACGACTGTGTTTGGTATAATTTATTTACTACGTACACTAAATGTTTCCATGCTTCATTAACACTTGCCGCACTGTGTTAGATAACGAGTGACCAGAACTTATGTATATTTTATTTCTCCAAATTTACCGAATGCAGGGATTTTTTTTATATATTCCTCATCAAAACCTCGATGATTCGAATTATTTCATTTCGAAATAAAAACATTGATCAATAGCAAAATATGTAATTATTTTCGCGGTAAGCCCCATTTACACGTGCCTCGCAGACGCGGGAGAGAAGGGGAATTCAGTACGTACCGCGCTCAACGGTCGGTGTGAGAATGATATCCGCCTTGGAATAACGGCTCTGCTTCAACCCTTATTTTTTTCATTTCTTGAACTTATTTTATATTATTCAACTTTAATACATAAATAACGCAGATTTTGCATTATTTTAACTTAAAACACACATTTTTTACTGGAAACTTTGCGTCTAGCACAGTGGCTAACGGCTTTTTTTAGCAGAGTAAGGCAAGTGTTAACATTAGTTTGTAGCTTCTAAATGTCGATATCATTCAATGATATCGACATTTATATGAATGATTTAGGTCGAATTTTGAATGAATCATTTTCTGGTTAAACTTGGCACTAGTTTAACTCTTATACGCTCCAAAAAATCCATCTTTCGAGCAACGTTTTGACCTCAATATGCATGAACTATCGTTAACTCTAATAAATTTGACATCTTCAAAATATAAGACGCTCTTTATCTGCTACATTCAACGTCTTCTCTTGGCTCTTGTCCAAATTCAGTACGAAGGCTTTGCTACAGTTTTAACGAGTACATACATGTGTACAACAATTGTGTTTGTGTTTGAAATATTATTCCAATATGGTATTGCATGGAAAGTTTCCGAGACGATCAATGCGCATTTTGTGTACAGGAACTGGAAATCAGAATCGAAACCCAGAAGCAAACGATCCAAGCCAGAGATGAAAGCATCAAAAAGCTGCTGGAAATGCTACAGAACAAAGGCATGGGTGAGTGCTTCTTTAAAGAAGCGATTTTATCATTTTTTTTATTATTAAAACGAGGTCTTAAGAATTTCCTTTATTATTTGTATCATTTTCTTTCTCTATATACGTACCTACATATGTATAAGAATGCCATCTTTTTTTCTCCCTTCCCACTTAACATATACTAACAACGCTCTATTTTGGTGATTGCTAATACCTTACAGGTAAAGAAGAGGAAAGACAGATGTTCCAGCAAATGCAAGCCATGGCACAGAAACAGGTGTTTAAAAAGAAGTTTATTCATACAATATATATAATGTAGTTGATTATTATTTTCGCATCATTACTACTAACATTCTCTTCTCATACATATTATATTATATCGCATTTTATTATGTGTAGTAGTTTACGTGTGCATATTAGAATTGTGTAGTTTTGAACGAAAATTCATCAAAATTATTCGAAAAATATTAATGAATTTTGATGAGTTTTCTACATTTCGCCTTTATTCTTCTCGTATCTACTATATTATGTTTTATCGTTTTATTTGTTCCTTACTTTGTTTTCTTCTGGAGTTGTTTTTCTTCTGTTTTATTTCGAATCGTTAAAGTTTATATGAAACTCTGGAAGGAAAGAAAGCATCGTCACATTTTTATTACACCTTTTCATATATATTTATATTATTATTATTGCGTACAAAAATTATTTCTTTAGTGGCTTATCACAAACATCATAAAAGAACTAGCATGTATTATAAAAAAACAGAGCGCGTTAGAGCAAAGAGAAACGTTTAATTAAAACTAAATTACGAATAGATTATATTTATTTATTGTGCTATATATCGTCCTTTTTTTATATACGTTTTGAGCCACGGGGTATGTATGTATTTATGTACATACGTTCTCATGAAGAAGTCGAGACGCACACTGCGGTTTCCCCTCACGTCCTAGGGACCTCAATATCGGTCCCTGTATTATTCGTATACCCTGTATATTATGTATATATATTTTATACAGCATATATACGATCCGGGGAGGAGTACACACATATCTCTCCTGGAAGTATGTATAAATAAGCTGGACACGACAAAAATCTGCACCCCGTCCCAAGGGTCGAACGTGACCCCCGGAAATTAAACGTTCGTAGCTTTTTCCGCATAGTAATGGATCTACATATCTTGTACCGGTGAATTTTACATGTTGAAAAGTATTTTTATTGAGTGTATCCTAGTGTAGTATAATTTATGAAGTTTGTGTGAGTAAAATTACATAATGTCTTAGAGCATTTTTTTGCCGTTGATGTTTAGAAAATGTTTAGATTACATACATACATAGGAAGAGTTGTGTTCTTCGAAAAATGAATGTATGTACATATGTATATGCGTTCGGTCTGATTGATTTTAGGTAAAATATTTCGAAACAATCTTGTCTGCATTTTTTTATATATTATTCACAGTATTCTGAAGCAAGTTCACCTTAAATTGTACTTAAAAAATCTTATTTCTTTCTCTATGAATATCTTATTGTATTCTTCTCTTCCGATTTTTTCTATATATGTACATATACTACAACTAAATACAACACATAATCTACAATATTTTTTCTATAATTAACCGACTTTTAAAAAATTTCATTCCAAAAAATGCTCCTACAGCTCCCATTTTATTCTGAATGTATTCTATTTAAATAAATGTTTTTATTACTTATCACGATTCTAAATAAAGAAGACATTTTCAATACCTTTTCTTTGAGCTAAAGTTCTATTTTATATTTATAGGTAGTTCGGATACATTAGACGATGTAGTTAAAATGCAATTAGAGTCACTCCACACTATACTATTTGAGATAGAATCCCGATCGTTGCACTTGTCGCTGAAGAATCAAAGAGAGGCTGCCTCGTTAGAAATTCCAGTTCTGAATAGAAAAGTGTGACTATACCTTTATTTTTTTTTGCTTTTTCTCTAACTATTATACTAACGCGGCGATTTTAATCCTTGAAAACAATGACTAATAAAATAATGACGCAATAATTCCTATTAAAAACACAAAAACCTACAGACACTTTTAGACACCCGTATGTAAATCGAACCAAACCAAAACCAAAATCATTTATTATCAGTTTCTGAGTTTATGTGCTTTTTTTATTAGATTATCCACCGTTAGACGTGAATATCAAAGCGCTTTTGGGAATACCCTGTGCCGAATGAAAATTCGCTTATACGTATGTGTTTATATGTGGAAGAAAAAGAATAGAGGATAACGTATATTAATATTTCAAAGGGCTACCTTTCACTTTTTCACAATTTGCTCTTTACAAGTTTGCTGAAATATTATGTTTATATGTATATATATATATATATATATTATAAATATATATATATATATATATATATATATATATATATATATATATATATATATATATATATATATATATATATATATATATATATATATATATATATATATATATATATAAAGCATATTTTTATATATGTATTATATAAAGCATATTTTTCCACATCCCCAAAGCATAATTATATTACGCTGGAGCACAATGCTTGAACGTGTCATTTCCGGTCCGTCGGATGACCTGAATTCTTAAAAAATTTTCATAAAATCGTTTATGCCTCTCTATATGATAAAATTCGTATCTTATGAAAATTTTCGTATATGAAAATTCCTCATTTTTATCATGAAAGAATATTTTCATTACAAATATCATAGTAAAGTATTATCAATTAATTCAAAATAAATTATTTTCAATCCTAAATGAAATACCCACACGTAATATATGTAAATACAAATAAAAAAAATCCAGCGTTTCCCAAAAGCGTTGCCTCTGTATGTTGTACTTGCACCCACGTTTTAGATTATGTCACCACTTGTGTCCCACTAGTTTGCCCTCCACCATCTTGTTCACCACGCCATTGTTCACAAAATGTTTTGCTAGCCTATCTCCTCTTCACGCTCGTATGTCGGTATGTCTGTCTGTCTGTCTGTGTGTGTTTTCCGTGTTATGTGTCGGTTATGATATAATTGTCGTGTCTAGATATTATGTACATATAAAAAAAAATCATCGCATATATATATACATGTATACATATATTATACATATATATGTATATTTCTATAAACCATATACATACATAATGTCATCGCCATCGTCATCGTCACCATATATCATCACAGCACCCCCTCATGATGAGCACCACGAGATGTGTCTGTGTGTGTATCGCCACCACCAAAGTATACCTGTGTTAGTGAGAAATTGTCCATTGCAACTAAAAATTATTTAAACATATATTATTATAAATTTTTAAATAAATTTGTAATCGAACGTTTTTTCTATATATCTAGTTACTATTGTTACATGTGTCTGGCTTCGCAATGATCAAAATTAGTATTTTTGTCGACGTTTGTGGAGCTTTTAACCTTTTTAGCGCGATCAATCATGTTCACGACACCGACCATCCATGCTCGGCCATGTTTTGTTTGTTTGTTTATTTATTTTTTGTTTTTTGTGTGTCGAGATGTTTTGTGAATCAAAGCATCGTCGGAATCTGTGATTCGATCGATAATTTTGAATGAAAACTTCTTCTCGCTCCTTCGTTTGTATTCTTTGTTGATGGCTCTTAATTTTTTGCTGTAACGCTGGCTATAGAAGCAAATTTAAATATATCAAATGAGTATATTTAAATTTAAAAATTTAAATATACTCATTTGATACTGTATAATTGTTTTTATGAAACAAAATAAATAAGTGTATAATTTTGTTTTAAAAATCAACAAACAGTTGACTTTCCACCATTTCATCACAACAATTATCATAAAATACGCCGTTTTGCTACTCCTGCCAGCATTATTCGCAAAATTTGTGTCGTAATTCAGCAGCAGGCTTGTAACAAAGTCCCAAATGAGACCGACTATAATAAACAGAGCCAATTGAGCCTCGTATGTATGTACATATGTACGTTTGAATGTATCCATACTTACATACTTTAAATATCAATACAATCGAATGGATCGTCCTTTGTTTCTCAATCTGTATTTATAAACCTCATTCTGATTTTAAATATACTCTTTCTTGATGCAAAATTTTAAGATGAAACCAAAAAATATTTATATTAGATGAAGTTTTCTTTCAAAGAAGATCGATTGCAGATTCTAGAGATAACAGATGCCGATCACGCTTACTTACAGTGGTGATAATAAGACACGTTTCGTTTGAAAACTTGATCGATTTGAATAGTTGGCTCCTGCGAAAGCGCATTATTAGGTCGTATCCTCCATCGTCCCCTTATCTTCGTGGTTTTTTTTTTTATTATTGTAAAACGAGCTCACGAAATCCCTAGCCAGGTCCAATTTGTAACCCAGACGTGATCGACCCTCGACCATGTCGACGAAGGCTCGAAAAACCCCATTCAAGTAAGTCAAACAATTATCCCTTAACACCGCCACGTCTCCCCTGCCGTCGTGGGAGATGGTGATGACCTGAAAAAAATCGTCGTTGAAAATCGACCCGAAATTGGACACGAGGCTCAAGTCGAAAATTGAAATCATTAAAATCTGGCATATATTATTATTAGTGACCACAAAAACCGTATACAAATATTGTGACGTTCGTTTAATGGACTTTGAAGAATCGCACAACGCCCCTATTGAGCTCTAAGCTTAATTATTTTCGTATTATGAGGATACAATCTCCGGAAAAGGAAAATAGGCTTTTTTTTCATTTCGTATCGACTTTGCAATCGAGACTTTCCTCTCATTAGCTTTCCTTTCTTGTCCTTTCAGCGGCGTTGCCATGGTGAAAGAGACTGGTATAATGCCGCGATCGTGTTGTACATATCAATTCGTTCTTTAATTTAGATATACTATCTCGAGTCAATCGCCAGTCTTATTCAAATTTTAAAAAATCAATAGATCGAAGACTTTAAATTTACGCAATTTTAACTGCCTGTTGAAGCAATATATTCGACATTAAAATGTTCTTATCTTCTTACTGGAATAAAAAATTGCAATAGCCAATCCAAAGAAGAAAGCTGTTTTCTCAAACGAGCCCCTCCTTTCTGCTGTTCCGTGAAGTCTTTAATTCCTTCTATGGTCTTATGAGTGTATTACGTAGAATTGCTTGTCCAACCATGATAAAAATGGTTTTTGAATACTAGTTTCTTCAGTAAAAATCAGAATCCTTCAAGAGATTTACTTCCTTAATCATATAAGTTGTACTTTCAGTATATAGGTACATCCTCCTTCCAACTAAATGCAGTTTTCCATTACCTATAAATAAATTTACAAGGAAGTTTCAAAACTAACCACACGTACAATTATTATCTTTATATTACTTCATTGGGAGGTCTTCGTTTTAACCCAATATTTAGAAATCGTCCCAAAACAACAGGCATTGCATGATTCTAACGTGCTCATCTTTTCCGTGTAGTGTGGGTAGGTCTACCTTATATAGATGAAACGATACTATGTATACATATGTATATTGTTAGAATATTCAAAGCCATTTCCCATTAGAATTTCGTCAAATACGAAGTGTATGAAATGCTTCTATTGATGAACTGAAATTAATTTGCTCTATCAGCTATTATAGGACTATGTATGTACATACATACATACATACATATACTAGGCCGGAGCGAAAAACGCTAACTTTGGATTTTCATCGATGAACCTAGTGGAAAATTACCGTCGTATCAAAAGAACGTTCAATTAAAAAAAATCATTGATTTTAAACAATGTCCTGTGTCTCAAACCAATCGATTTATCTCGACGAAAATTTCGAAAAAGTATTTTTCATATATCTATTTTTTAATAATATTTTTTTAAATATAAACACTCAATATTCTCGTATTGAAGTTAATTTGGATCGATTGTGATATGTTTAAACTGATTAACGAGAATTCAAAGTCGCCGTTTCACTCGAAAGTCGTTTGTTCGGGAAACGCGCTATTTTCAGAAAATTTACATTTTTTTCTTGTACCCATACTTATTTTAAAAATAAAAGTCGTTGAGAGCTTCCTTTTTTACCTATAATTTGAATACAAAAAAATTACAATTTTATGAAATGTAAGTAGGTCAAAATTACCTGTTTTGACGTAAAACATGACATTCATAAAATTCTTATTTTTTGTGTTCAGATTAAAGGTAGCTTCTCAAAGGTTCTCAAGGAAGCTCTCAACGACTTTTGTTTTCAAAATAATCACGGGAACATGAAAAAAATGACGAATTACTGAAAATAACGCTTCCAACATACCCTTTCTAACTTCTAGTGAAACAGCGACTTTGAATTCTCGTTTATCAGTCAAAACTTAGCATAATCGACCCAAATAAAAGTCAATAGAAGAACATTGAGTGCTATTTTTTTAAATAGTAAAAATATCGAAACTTTTCTCGAAAGAGAGGAAAAACCTACTTTTTCGAAATTTTTATTGAGAAAAATCGAATGGTTTAAGGCCCAAGACATTGTTTAAAATCAATATTTTTTTATTTAACGTTCCCTTGATACTATAAAATATTTTCCACTAAGGCCCATCGATTAAAATCCAAAATTCACGTTTTTCGTTCTGGACTCATGTACATATGTATATGTATGTATATAGCAGTGGCGTGCGGTGAAATTCTCCCTGTTTTCGTCGCACAGCCTTAATTACGTGTGTGCGAGCAGGACACAAGATGATGCGGTATGACGTCACAGAATCCTCTTGTATCCTACTCGCGCAAATGTAATAAGGTTGTGCTATAGAAACAGAGAAATTTCCACCGCACGCCACTGGTATAAGAGTACATACTAATAGATACATAGCGACTTTTTAACTTTCACCCGAAGTTTTTCTTACCCATGCTGGGATCGCACTACTTTCCCGTTTTGATTCCGACACTTGATTATGTGGCAACTAGGCAACCTTAGATTGGAGTCTTTATATAGCAGTGGCGTGCAGTGAAATTCTCCTTGTTTTCGTCGCACAGCCAATTGGTGCAAGTCCAAAAGGTTCAACGACAAAATGTACCCGAAAATTAGTGCACTGACAAAATGTACCCGCGACAAAATGTTCACGCGACAAAATGTACCCGCGACAAAATGTTCATGCGACAAAATGTCTACGGAAATAATGTTCAAGCGACAAAATGTTCAAAAATCCTAAATTTTCCTATTTTAATGGAAAAAGTAACTTTTTACTGTATTATACATATTTATCGATGTATATGGTACTTTTTATCATATAGATCGCGGATGTTATTAAATTAGTATAAATTACAGGTGTTCTCAACCGCACCAACATATTCTTATTTAAATTTAACAATTAGGTTTTAAGCGAATGTCATTGTGACTCATTGAATATCATTTTAAGATGTCATTGAATTAGTTTAAATGTTAGGGGTTCTTATTTAAATTGAAAAAAAAAAAACTTTCTAAGCGTATGAACTGCAGATTACATTGAATCAGTTTATATGGCAGGGCTTCTCAACCGTCTCCAAAATTTTCTTTATTTAAAATGAATAATTTACTTTTTATCGTATACATCGCGGGCGTTATTTAATTAGTGTAAATGACAGGTGTTCTCAACCGTATCCAATATTTACTTATTTAAATTGAAAAATAATAATAATTTAAAATTAACTTTAAAAATTTAGGATTTTTGAACATTTTGTCGCTTGAACATTATTTCCGTGGACATTTTGTCGCGTGAACATTTTGTCGCGGGTACATTTTGTCGCGTGAACATTTTGTCGCGGGTACATTTTGTCGTTGAACCTTTTGGACTTGCACCAATTGTCGTGTAACCTGTAATAGCTGCTTTGTAACTTTCACCCGAAGTTTTTCTGTCCCATGGTTGGGATCGCACTACTTTCCCGTGTAGCAACTAGGACACTTGACTGTGTGGCAACTAGGCAACCTGAGATTGGAGTCGTTTTTCACTAGGCGGAGATAGTTTGTTGATATACGTATGTAATTAGAGCTCAGTTGCGGCGTGTGCGTAATTCGGCAAAGGTCTCGCGTGTCGGGTTTAGAGGGAATGCGGATGGACAATGTCAAACTAACATGGCGAGTTAGTTTGACGAAAGAAATGTCCGCGAGCGGGTCGGCGGTGTGTTGGTTGTTGGTGTTTCTTTCGTCAAACGCTCACAGGGTGTGTTGGTGTGTTGGTTGTTGGTGGGTGGCAGGAGCTAAAGGCGACCAACGAGACGCTCAAGACGCTGCAGAAGCAGCTGGAGCGCGCCCTCCACGGCCAGACGCTGCAACAGCTGGGCCCTGGCACCAGCACCGTCACCGCCATCCTCGAGACCAAGGATGCCCGCATCGCCAACCTGGAGCGGGAGGTGGCCCTCCTGGAGGCTGAGCTGCCGGCGCGGCCCTCCTCCTCGCCACTGCCCGCCGACCCGCTCCTACTCTACACTAAAATCGACCCTAACTTTAAGCGACAAGTAAGTTTCCTCATCGACAATGTGCAGGTGAAGAAAGATGGCCAGATGAACATTATCATATAGGCGGACACCTGTAGCTCCGCGCTCTCACCGGCGACGACCCACGCGGTAACACTCCTACCCCTCTTCTTACTCCTCAACCTATCTCAAATCTACCCCCCCCCCCCCCCCCCACCTACCCACCACATTCTATATTAATGACCACTCTGTTGAGTCGCTTTCAGACGACACGCGCACTACTCTCCGTTCCGGATGACTACGCAGAAGGCACACAAATATACTCGATTCCTATTGGTCAGAGACACCACCCACATAACAATCGGACGCTCATTGATACTTCGGCTCGGTGATTGCTTCTCAAATGTGAATCACTTATTTTCGACTACCGTTTTGTATCGTTTGTATCGTTTCGGACGACAAAAAGCCATTTGGGTTCAAATGGGATAATTAATCACGTAACGCCAGTATTAAAAAAGACTTAATTGGAAATATATCCGTAAGACGGGTTTGGTTCACTGCATCGAAAATCGAAAGATCGAAAAGAATGTATGCATGGTAAACGGTACTATGTATACACATATATTATATATATATATATATATATATATATATATATATATATATATATATATATAGCCTTACTTAATGTGCACGGGCTGGTTACAAGAGGAACGGCCTGTTCCTCTTGTATCCTGCTCGCGCACATTAAGTAAGGCTGTACGACAATAAGAGAGCGAATTTTACCGCATGCCACTGAATTATTAGGTATATACTACCCGCACTTCATATGTATGCATGGTAAACGAACAAGAATAAATATTTCGATTTTTCGACTTTCGATGCAATGGCGGCCACCGCCTTAAGACTCGTCACAAAATTTGCAAACCTTAAATCGAGTAAGATGGCTTTTAAAAATCAGTGAGCTTGGTTAAATTTATTTTTTTATAGGATTACTAATAGTCCTATGTATGTAAATACATATGTATGAACAAACAATTTTTATTATTTCATCTTTAAATCTGGAAAATCAGGTTAAGGGGATAAATTGGAGCCTTGGATAAATTTTGCATTAGGGCCCAAAGTACATACTTAGCCACTGATTAACATTAAGTGGTGTTAAAATCATTTCCAATATTTTTTTACAATGGAATACTAGTACTTTTAAAAAATCCCACTATCGTGGATATACATATTTATGCGCTATTGCGTCAGACAATGAGCTACTTGGTTATTTGGGTAAAAACAAGTTATTTGGGTTTTATGCGAGGTCATAACAAAAATCGTCGACCAATATGAATCGATATCTACATATATTTCGCCTACTGCCTAGTAAAATGGAATAGCTTATACTCATGGTTGCTTTCACCAAGGGATACTTTTGCTGGCAAAGAAGCTTCAAATCCTATTTTCAATAAGTAATGTGAGGAGATGCATATATGTATGTATTACGGACTGCCTATTAACATATCCTTGTTATTCTCGCAGCTTTTTTTTTGCTTTATTTTTACTCGTTTCACAGCAAAAGTGGCCATGTGTGAACTCACCCTTACACCTCGCTTTTAACTGCTGTGTGGAAATATTCTTCTATACTACCTATTCAGGTATCATACATTATATACATACTACATATATTTGCGTATTGATTATTTATGGTTCAAAGTTTCGTTTGGACAATCTCGAAAGCAGGTATACATACATACATGCATCCACATTTAAAAAAACAAATTTCAAAAAATCTTAACATGCAAATTTTTGTCCTGGGACTTTTGTAAACATAGAAATTAATCCTAGGCCAAATTCGAACTTATTTTTTATTAATAATAATAAACGGGTATTTTATTTTATTTTGGTACTTTGGAATATTTTCCTTAAAGAACTTAAAATTAAAACTTTTTTAAAAGTGATGCTGACGATGATGATGATTTATTTTATTTGAAGTCCTTTGCATATGTATTATTCTGCTCATATTGAACTCAACAATCTATACCTACTACTGCGTGTACCGTCTGAAAGTTTTCTCCCATTAAATAGTATTAATTAATGATAGTGAAAATGTTAGTCACGATTAAGACCAGGGGTCTCCAAATAATTGTCGAATGTCCTTGAAACGTTCTTAGTTGTATTGATTGAAATCAAACTTTTGTGTTCAAATTTTAGCTAAATATACCTACTTAAATATAACTATTAAATTATACAACTATGTATATACATATCTAGACAAATTTTATCAAAATTATATACATATATATACTATATATAATATTATATTAATCGTTGAAATTTAAATAATTTATGCCAACTAAAAATTGGTGACCTCTGGCAAAGGTATACATTTTAACAGCGTCAATTTAAAACATATTGATAGTTTGCATTTGTTTTATAATGTATATTTTATCGCGGTAGAAGTATATTTTTCTGTATTAATGTTACGACTTAAAAAGCTTTATTTTATATTATATACATATATATATATATATATATATATATATATATATATATATATATATATATATAATATAATAATACAAAGGCTACTTTTACCGTTGTAAAATTTTTAAATTACTTTTTTGATATATTAATCATTTAGCTATCACAAATCATTAGAGAATAGTTGTATTATAATACAAATTACATATACACTTTCAAAAGACAACCGTTATTTTAAATATAACACATTTAATGATATAAATCAAAATCTAAAAAAAATAATATCATGATATAATACTTAAAAATAAAATATTATAAAGCATATTTCGACATTAAACAATGCAATTTTAGCTGTAATTTTTTTTTCCAAATTGAGTTTATCGAGCAAAATATATTTTCAAATATATGTGTATATTATAAACGATACTTAAAAATATCGAACAACATATCTAAATAAATTTGAATTTATATAAACTAATAATATTTTAGCATTTTTTGATATAAATCATTTTAAACTTTTTTCCTATATTGAAGTAGTATAAAATTTTTCCTATATTAAATTAACTGTTATCTATATATTTTCTTCGATAATTATTCGTGTGTTCATATCAACTAAAATTAATTAAATAAAGTATAAAAATTCAATAAATAATTGTGTTCATCTTAACCGCTTGCATAATCTTATGAATCTTATATACGCCTTTAGTGAGAAAGCTTCCATTTATGTATATAAGTAGACATAATTATGTCAGATAAAATTATCTTTTATGTCTGAGATAAAATTTCACATAAACAATTTATTTATCTGTTAAAATACACTCGTTAACCCAAAACCATTAAAAATATATAAAAAATTAATATACATACATACAATCAATAAAACTCTATTATTTTATATAATCTTATATCAATCGAAGAGCTTAGTATGGAAATCATTAATCTATAAAATAATAACACTTTAATTTTATATAGATTGTATATTTATTATATTTAACAAAAATGTCCCTAAAAATCATCCTCTTATTTATAGACTATTGAACTTTTACTCGTGTTAAAAGTTTTTGTGTATAAAAGTATGTACTACACATAGTGTTCTGTATTTATTATTAAATTTAAAAGAAATGTTCATTTTCAGTAATCAATATAGACTTATAAATAAAAAAATGTTTTAGATAGAGTCCTTTATAGTTGAAATATTGATTGTTTGATGTGACTGAGAAATCATGTCAATTATTATCCAAACCAAACTCATACATAATAAACATGTTTGTATAAAAATGCAAGCATGTGTGTGGGTGTATAATATTTATAAAATATATTTTATATTAATTTATAGAAGCGCCTTCTCGATGACAGCTGCATTAAATATAATATATCGTTGTTGTATTATTAAAATGTTTATTAAAACACCAAAAAAAAAATATTTTCTTCCCATATTATTATTACATTTTATTATATTGTTATATACATATACCTACCTATATTATCATAGATGTGTCATAGAAAAATGTAAATTAAAAATAATATGTAGCTCAATAATTTAGGATACAAATAAGTTCAATCGAACCCCCATAATATATATTTTTTTTAATCAATAAGTCTATTCAAATCGATCTCGCCATCTCTCTCAGATCATCCATCATCAATCAGTAGTCGGTGTTGAGTGTTGACTTTAGGTGTACCTGTTAATGAACTATCAATATTCATTATTATTTTTGCTGTTTAATGATTAAAATATTAACCAAAAGAAATCATTACCATCATTGTCATCTTTCGTCATCTCTGCATTTTCCACCACATCGCATACTTGTTGTACCATTTTATATACATATATATCTATCTATATATTTATTATTATTTTATTTTTACATTAACATATTTATTTATTTTTATATTATTATTATTATTGTTATTATATGTGTATTAAACGTCGCATTTCGTCGAAACGCATTTAAAATCCCTTGTCCGATTTTTTATCAAACACATTTTTTGCATTATGGATCAATATAATTGATATTTGTGATGACTGCCTAAATCCAAATATTGAATATGAAACGCTTGCTCTCCATGTAATTAACCATTTTAATTAATATTACTAATTTATTATTATACTTAATAAGAATAACATTATTATTACTTTGAAACGTTGGCAGTTTTTCCTCCGCATGGGTGAAAAACTGCCAGCGAATTATTTATTTCACCGCAATGTAATAAAGGTTTTGAAATTTTGAAACTGCATACATAACTGCATTTGATTCAACTCAATGTATTTTAAATTGTAATTCTTGATTAAAATAATACATAAATAATAATAAAAACCTTTATGCACTTCATCGTTCGATTGAATAAAGATTTGTGAACACTGCAAACATTGTTTTTATTTTTTTATTTGTTTAAAAATTGTTATTAGTATTAAAAAAAAGTGCATCAGTAAACCATTTTCACAAATCCTTAATCTCAACATGTTTTGTTATTGTTATTATTATTGTTTTATGTTTTGTATTATACATTTTGGTATGAAGACTGCAAAATTAAACCGTTTCCAAACAACGGTATAAATTTGCACCGCATTATTTATATGTATAGTATGGGTTTCGTCGCGAATTGTCAGTGTCGCGTGCAAACATAGCTTATGACTTTAATGATGACATAATTTCTATAATACTAAAATTAAAATTTTAAGGAGCGCTTAAGAAACAACACTGTCAGCGTCCAGCTTAACATCAACTGTCATAAAAAACGTTTTATTACAATGTTTTTATCAGGCTTTTCATGTCACTGCACGCGCTGATGGTATTATTTTAGCACGTAATATAATTACATTAAATTGTATTTTTTCACTTTAACTCGTTGAATGCTATTTATTGAAGTCGAGGCCTAATTGGGGCGTAATATTATTAAAAATTTAATTTTTAAACCATTATTTATAGTTAAAATCTGATATAAAGGACTCGATTCGAGCATCCACTCGCCTTTCAAAAACTTTCCTCATAAAGACCGTCGAGTACAATCAAAAGTCCTTCTCACATTGAACCAACCCCTCATTGTTTTCTCTTTAACAAACCCCGCCTCTTTCTAACGAGGGCTTCTGGGAAGCTTTTCAATATTCCGATATGAATCGACGTATAATATATTATTTATTTTCAAATTTTACTATAATAAATTTAAGAAATGCGATTGTCTTCCTTTCGATTTGTATTTAGCCAAGTAGCGTTATTTTGTTGGGTTCTTGTATATTTTATTTTCGAATATTTTTTTAATTTCGTTTTAGTAATGTTGTGAATGTGGTAGATTGTGATTGATTGGTATGTGGTCGAGTTCATTTCGATACTAAATAGAAACAAAACGTGTTTGCTCCCAACGAATCTCCATGCGTCATGGGAAATGGCGTGGTGTGGGCAGCTGGACGAGTTCCGCGTCGAAATCCAGCGACGGGACCAGGAGATCCTGGGCATGGCGGCCAAGATGAAGACTCTCGAGGAGCAGCATCAGGACTACCAGAGACACATCGCCGTACTCAAGGAGTCCCTCTGCGCCAAGGAGGAGCACTACAACATGTTGCAGGCTGACGTCAGTCCGAAATATCTACATATACGCATATTTATAATACTTGTGGATATTTTTGCACATCTTGAATTTTCAGGTTGAAGAATTGCGCACAAGATTGGAAGAGAAGAATAGGCTTATCGAGAAGAAGACGCAGTCTGCCATGCAGGCTACGCAGGAGAGGAACAGGATCGGAAACGAGCTTACTGAAATCAAGGACCACATGGACATCAAAGATCGCAAAATCAATGTTCTTCAAAGAAAGGTAATCCTCCCTTTTTTGTGTATTGCTTTTTATGTCGAATCTGAAACTTTATACAAATAAATAAGTCTGAAATTCTTTTGCGTAAATACTATAAATAAATACAAATTATTACGTAGAATTTTCTTTTGTAGTTGAATTTAGTCAAAGCTTTTCTTATGGCAGTATCATTATAAAATTATACACATATTACAGTGCAAGCGTATATTTCGTTCGTTCATGAACATACTAGTTTGTTCATACACGAACCAATCTTGCCAGTTAAAATATACACAAAATAACAAATTTACAAACGAACTAGTTTGTTCATGCACAACCACTATTGAGAACAAATTTTCAATCGTTTGTTCCATCCCCTATGTATATATATATATATATATACATAATATGCTTACCCTGTGTTGCAATATTTTGAATATTGTCGGAAACCCGGCGTATAACTACTACGCTGCACGAGCATGCGGTGCATGCGGGCCTTTAAGGTTTTAAATAAAAAATACTAGACATTTTTTAAATGAATGTCTTTGAAATCAAGTTATAACTTTGTTTAAGAATTGATCTTACTGCAACAATGTATATTAAACAGTTTTCGGATTTGTTTTTTTCAAAAAATATTTCTATGGAAAGTGAATTCGCTTAAGTGTACACGGCCTTTTTGCTATTTTTTTCACTTTGCCGGTCACTAGTTGAACAAATTTTTAGTAAATATAAAAATTAATAGGCTATAAAAGAAATTCAACTCAGTCTCAGTGAATTAGCAATATTATCGGTTGAACATGAATAAACTTCTAAATTGTATTTGAAATATGTAATTGTAGAATTTACGACTTCGAGGGTGAGGAAAAGGAACATTTAAATTATGTGTTAATTATCAATTTAATTTTAATAAAAAATAAACTACTAAAGGGGGGGGGGCTTTTAACATTTGAATGCGGGCCGAATTTTTCTAGTTACGCCCCTGTCGGAAACGGAAATTATAGCAACGTTGTAATGTGGCTTCCATAGGATTTATGTTTTAAATACTTGGCGTTTTGACATATTAAAGGTTTTAACAGCTAAAAGTTTCATACGACACCTGGTGAGTCTATTTTTTTTGCTTTTGACTGTTAGCTCTTAAACTAAAACCAACAGTTCGTGTATGAACAAAATACAATGTCCATGAATGAACTGGAGTTAATACTTGGACTGAAACATATTGTATGTATGTATGCAGTAGCGGCTCGACTTGCTCTTGACTTTAGCACTGAAACTAAAACCAACAGGTCGTGTATGAACAAACTAGTCTGTTCATGAACGAACCGGTGTGAACACGAACTGTAACATGTGTATAATAATGTATATAATAAAGACACAATATTTGCAACATATATATTTATTCGGTCTCCGTGACGGGCCCGAATGTGAAACGCCCGAAAACGCAAAGATCGAAAATCGAAAGATCTTAAGTCGAAAGATCAAAAAAAAAGGGTGCATGGTAAACGGTACATACTCACTTAACTTGCGCGAGCAGGATACAACAGGAACAAGAGGAACAGGCTTTTCCTCCCGTATTAATGTGCGCGCGCAGAATACGGGAGGAAAAGCCTGTTCCTCTTGTTCCTGTTGTATCCTGCTCGCGCAAATTAAGTGAGTATGTACCGTTTATCATGCACCCTTTTTTTATCTTTCGACTTAAGATCTTTGATTTTCGATCTTTGCCTTCCGATATTTGCGTTTTCGGGCGTTTCACATTCGGGCCCGTGAGGTAGACCCATATTTATTAATATGTATTAATCAGTAAGCTAGTTTTATTGTTATGTGAAAATGTTAAATTTGTAGTTTTGTTTAACTTTGAAATATAATTATTAGTATACAATAAAATGCAATCAATTTGGATGACGAATAAATTATAATCAATGAATTTATTTTTGTGAATTTACGTACATAAAATACTTAAAACGTTCTTAATTTTCGTTTATCAAAATAAAGAGTATAAAAATTGAAGATTTTAGCATATTTTAAGTAATTATATTCGTGAAAAGTTCTCAACAAAACCATTAGGTACAGAGTACGTTTTATTCGCAACCGCTAGGGGCGCTAGAAAGTTAAAATGGCTTCGCTCAAAAGCCCCTCGTTTCCTAATAGTCCTTGGAATTTTCAACATCACAAAGAAAACCGACACGAAAAAGGTTTCAGATCCGACGTATGAATATAATGTATATGTGCTATTATTTGTAACTGTATTGTGTTATTTTGCTGAAAACCATTGATTTTACCACGCTTTGTTATTGCATTTATTTACATTTCGTATCTAAGGTATGTTTTGATTTGTGAGAGAATGTTTCTTTAAATAAAAGTCTCATTGTGTTTTTGTGTAGGCCGTGAATATTCGGACGTTTCCGTTCCGAGCGGCCCATTCGCCTCGATCATAATATAAAAGGGGGAAATCACAAACGTGAAATATCTTCCCAGAATAGGGGTAAAAGTCCCGCAAAGTATAACAAGATTTTTAGGCAAAGCCAAACACGTTTTGCCCTCGGGGACCTATTTTCCGGAACTGTTATAACCGCCTCCGTAAAACACTTTTACTTCCTGGGAAAATTTCGAGATGCGAAAAGAAAACATTCTCAACGGCTTAAATTGCTCGACGCGTTACAATTGTAATTCGTGTGTAGCTTTTATTTGTTATTTTATTATTGTTTTAAGCTTTGTTGTATTGTTTTATTGTTATTATTATTTTGTTTATTATTATTTCACTGTGCAGTACCTAGTATGTTAACAGCTTTTCACCAAATTAGATACATAGGCAATGTATTCAACGTTGGCATAGGACTTTGCAGTCTGTTTATTCAAGGTATATTTTTATTTTTATTTTATTCTGATTTTGTTTTGTTTCTACTTCCTGTTTACTTTTATCGTTTTTTCTTTTTGCTCATAATTATATTTAAAATATTCAAAACAAAAATTTAAATCCGACTTACTTGAAAAACCCCGATTTCCATATTTATACTACTACCATCTTGAAATCTTCTCGAAATAACAGCATGAAACTTGTTTTTCCTTTTCTTTTGTGTTTTATTTTCGTATAAATGACATCCCAGTTTTGCATTTCAATAATAACATTTGTCTGTATTTTCATTCCTTTGGCCGTTAATAAAGATTTCTCGTTCGAGTTCAAATTAATCTAAAGACATTCAATCAGTTGAAATCATATTGAAAGCAAAATTAATTTGCTTAATCAAACGTCTTGAAAGGAGAGTGAAATATCCTTCTGTCAATTTTTACTTCACAAAAAACTTTTGTTGTTTGCAGAATATAATCTAAGACGGTTTATTTTTCAGATTGAAAACTTGGAAGATCTTTTAAAAGAAAAAGACAACCAAGTCGACATGGCGAGAGCGAGATTGACTGCGATGCAAGCTCACCATTGTACCTCCGAAGGTGCACTTTCCTCTCTTGAAGAAGCAATAGGCGATAAAGAAAAGCAAATGAACCAATTGAGAGAGCAACGTGACAGAGCCGAGCAAGAAAAGAACGAAGAGCGAGAGCTCCACGAGAGAGAATTGGCTGAATATAAAATGAAGATGCACGCTCTGGAGAGTGAAGTGGAGAAACTTGGCGCTAGGTTGGAGCGAGCTCAAGCCGAGAAAGACAGATTGGAAGCCAAATTGGAAAGTTCACAGTCTGAACTCGGAAAGTCGAAGGCAGAGCTCGATAAGGCGGCCAATGAAGTTGGACGATCTGGAGCCGATTGGGAAGCAGCTAAACAGAGACTCGCCAGATTAGAAATGGAAAACGAACGGTTGAGACACGACTTGGAAAGATCACAAACCACATTTGGAAGGAGTACTTTAACAACATCTCAAGAATTGGATCGCATACAAGAAAAGGCAGATAAGTCGGCTACAGAGTTGAGAAGAGCGCAAGCTGAGCTCCGAGTGACCCAAGCTGACAACGAAAGGGCGCGCTCCGAAGCAGCCGCTCTACAAGAAAAGGTAGAGAAATCCCAAGGAGAAGTGTATAGACTTAAAGCCAGACTGGAGAATGCTCAGGGTGAACAAGAAAGCCTGAGAGAAGAGTACGAGAGGACACAGTCCAACATAGGAAGACTGCACGCGGAAAGGGACAAGGCCGTTAGCGAGCTGGAGAAATCTCGCGAAGAGTTAGAAAGAACCCAGGCGACCCTCGGAAAAGCTCAATTGCAACAAGACAAACTGCAGAACGCGCTAGACAAGACCCAGAGCGAAGTCGACAAAATACAAGAGAAGCTCGACAAGTCCATCGGCGAAGTGAGAAGGGTGAGTAATCTAGTACAAATTATACCAACCAGCCACACAAACTTAAACCGTTCCCCGCTTAATGAATATTTGATTAACTTGCGCCATGCATATTTATATGTATGTATGTTAGTACCTACATATATCTATGTATATATATAGTATTCGGGCGATCAGCTTAAATTGTAACCCTAAAAATCAGGCTCCCTTTTTATTCCTACTCGGTAGCGATAAATCCAAGGAGACCGATCCGCGTCAATCACTTCGGGGTCAGGGAGCGTTTTGAACCCACCAAAACGCTACAAATCGATTTTAACGCAACATCGATCAGTCAATGTGATTTTAAACAGTTTATTCCCAACTCAAAGTCACCTTATAATTGCCTCTAATAGCATTTTATAATTGTTTTGCCGATTCTACATATATGTACTTATCAAATACTAGTATTTTTACCCGACTTCTCTCGGTATTTGTAATATAATATAAACCGCATAAATAGTAAACTTTTTATTAAATTTATTTGAACAGTTTTAATTCATTTAAATTTATTTGAATATTTATATGTTTGTTGACGTCACGAATTTACGAACCAATAATAGTTCAAAGTATCTTTCGAAATTATATATTAGATTTAAAAATCAATTATTCAAATTGCCAATTCAAAGCAATTCTTTTGTCATGTGTATATTATTTCTTCGTAGCAAAATAAGTGATATTTTGTTTTTATTTAAATGTTTCGAATTTCGAATTAAAGAATAATTTCCTTTTCAATGCTAACTAACTATAATACATATACACACAATAATTTTCATGAAAAATCAAATTATACAATAGTAAGAGTTTCATCCATACTTTTACTTAATTATCTATATATAGAGGATTATATTGGTCATTACACTATTTTTTTATGAATTCAAATCCCATTTGACGACAGTAGTTCTAAGTAGTTTCGCAATAGTCCCCAAGTAATTCGATGCCCGAAACACCTGAGAACTTTTACAATTCAAAGGTATTCCGCAGGACTAGAGCGAAATGTCGAAAGGGGAAACTTTTAATACCTCCTACCCGTGTCGGTGAAGTTTCCAGTAAAATTCGAAACTACGAAGCCCTAGTTTCTCGTTGAGGATTAATTAAAATATTAATGATGACTCTTTTGAGTGTGTAATTTTTTATCCTGTGATTATTTTTCGTCCACGTCAGATGCAAATGGAGAAAGAGAAGCAAAACTACGACTTCGACAATGTGCAATCACAATTGGATAAGGCTTTAGGTCAAGCTACCAGAATGCAAAAGGAGAGAGAGACCATACAATTGGAGGCCGATAGACTGAGAGACAAACACGAAAAGGCCCAGGTAATGGAATTTTCCTTTGACGCACCTGTATAAAATACATATCGGCTTTACCTGTAAACTTTCGTGACGCTGCTGAAGTTTTCGCGGAACTTCTCGACTGAAATTTTGTATAATGAAACCCCTTCTAGATCAATATCGAATGCCTACTCCCATTTGAATATTCATAGCGAGCGCGTTTGCGAATCTTCCTTTTAATTTTATTATTTGAATATGAAACAGAAATTCAAAAATATTATACCTATCCAGTAAATATAATATGTAAGTTTATTTTTTAATCGTTTTTCTTTGAAATCTATGAATAATTTATATACATAGACATGTTTTCATTGAAATTCTTCGCCAAATATTTTTGTAACATTTACAATTTTGTTTAATACCCTGAAAAATATGGTAATTCCTGAATAAAGATTTCACCATCCGGTATTAACGAGCACGGCCTGTGTTAATCCGCATTAAAGTCTTCAATTTTCCCTAATCTCGCCTCATAACTTCATCTTTATTTAGCAATTACTTAAATTGCGAAATTTAAAATTGAATTTACCTTAGGCAAGCAAATATGTACATTTAGCTTATTTGGTTGGTGAAACATCATATTATACGCATTTAATGATCGTTTTTCCATTTTTGCTACATAATTCTAAATAAAAAAATTGTAAGTGAAATCTAATCCGAAATCTTATCTGATTGTTTCTAATAATAATTTTGCCTCAATGAATGCTACCACTCAAATTATACTTGAATTCGTGATACATATGTATATCGCATATGCATATATGTATAAATATATGAGTCATGAAAGGGGAAAATACTCGTACCACATATCAAACATTTTCGTATTGCTAATGATCGTTTTTTCCTATTACTAATTTTTTATTTTGGGTACACTTGCCGATTGTATATTTTCATTTCATTAATTATTACGTGTCATGCTTCAGATGTTGATGGCGAGATTGCAGAAAGAGCGAGACACATGTCAGGAAGAAGTTGTGGGTCTGCAGGAAAGGATCGAACTCCAAGCGACTCAAGTTTCGAAAGCGATCAGAGATAAAGACTCCATGACGACAGAATTAGAGGTTATCAAAGAAAGATGGGACAAAGCTCATTCCGTGCATCAGAAACTCACGGTACCAAAATGGATGATTAAATATAGATTATCCCGATTTAAACTCCACTTATCTTATGTTTTCAAACTTTATTTTCAGCTCGAAAGAGACGACGCCATGACCGAAATTGAAATACTCAAAGAGAAACTGGACAAGGCTCTTTACTCGTCACAGAAGTCTTTGGAGGAGAAAGAGTCTGCACACAAAGAATACGAGAAAATGCTTGAAAAGTATGATAGGTATATATGTATTGTTGCCGTCGTCATGTAGTAGGAGTTGATTAATCGTCGTATTTGGTATTATTTATAACTTTTATATTGTATTTTCACGTAATCATGAAAAAAATTCTGTATCAATAGACCTTACATATAATATTTTAACAATTTAAAAACAAATTTTTCATGATTATGTACATATATTTTCTTCCTATAATTAACTATCGTACATTTAAAAGCATGTTTGTTACACAAATACTTTATATGTAAGTCTATAATATATATAATACAATAAGATTTTTTCCTAAATATTGAACTCATTTGTTATATAAAATTACTAAATTATTATTATCCTTCAAAAAATAATAATTTAATTAAAACTTCACTTATTGGATAATCTTTTCTCTGTTTTTTCTTAATTGTCTAAAAATATATGTAGATATCTCATATATGTACATATGTATATAATTTTGGACATTCACAGACAATATCTAAATACATACATACATTCTTGAAAATTTTTTATCCATTTATAGCTACAATTTTTTTATATGAAATTGTCGATTGATTATACATAATATTTTGACAATCCATCATATTGTCTGTAAGTTTTTGTACACTACGTACATATGTGCATTATATGAAAGTATAATATACTTGGAAAAAGTCGATCATAATAGATATAATAAATCAATACCTATACAATAGCGCAATTATAAAGAACAATGCTTATAGACAGTAAATAACAGCTACTAAACCAAACTTAGTATACTTTTGGACGTTATTATTTTAAACAGCAGCATATGTAGATCAGTTGTTAGCATGTAATGCTTTCAATTGTATGGTCACGGGTTCAATCCCTGGCTGTGCTGCTGGCCAGACCTTGGATATGTCACTCCAAGGTCAATCTTTTCCTATCAGAGTTTACCAATTTATCTGATTTTATTGAAACGGTTTCAACAAATTGGCAACCCTGTCCTATTTTTGAGCAAAAATTCGCGTTTACAACGTCTCGAATTCGCTGATTTATAAAATGCTGCAAATTTTTCGATGATGTCGAAAGATGGTTTCATAGATGTCGCGTAAAAATAAAATAAATGGGTGTATACTTGTACAAATAAATAATTAATAATATGCTATATATTGCAATATTTTCTATGAAAAATATAAATGTTAGCGTATTTAAAGCGGAATAATGAGTTGCGATTTTTTTATGACATTTTTATCGCAGTTGTTTAATAATATGTAAAAAGGTATTGTTTTATGATATGCAAAATGAAACACTTTTATATTTTTATGCTGATTACGACTCGACTAATTTACTAAAGTACTCGTGTTAGACTATGAATAAATTTCATTTCAAATTAAATTATTATACAGTACATATAACAATCCAACATGAGAACACAATGGAATGCTTTGAATTGAGAATATATGTAATTTATTTTTTCAGATGCCAAAGCGAGGTTTACCGCATGCAGAGTCGCGCCGAATTAGCCGAAGGTGAACGAGAACGTGCTCTGATCGAAACCGATAAGCAAATAGCGTCTGGAAAAGCAGCAAAGGAAGAATCGAGACGTTTGGTTGAAGAATTGACGAGACTGCAAGATCTCCACGAACGAGCATCACTCCAATTACAGAGAGCACGCGAACACGACGATAAAGCCAAAGAAGACATAGACCGCTTATCTGTCGACGTTGAAATGGTTCGCGAACGATATGAGAAAGCGCAAATCGAGCTTAGACGATTACAGACTGAACGCGAGAAACTTTCAGCTGATAATGAGAGACTTCAGTTCGAATGCGATCGAATTGCGGCGCAGAACGCCAAAGCTCAGGCGTCCAACGACAAAACTCAAGAGGAAATGGCTCGACTGCAAGTCGAGCTCGAGAAGATGTACGACAAGCACGATAAAGTGCAGATTGAACTGCGCAAAGTGCAAGCGGATCTGGACAAGCATCGTATGGAAGCCGAAGCCGCTAAAGAGGAGGCTGGACGATACGCCAACAAGTTCGGAAAGTACCAAGATACTCAGGAGAAAACTAGGGAGGAGCACGAACGGCTCAAAGTGGAGGTGGAGCGACTTCGTGACCGTTTGGACAAGACGCTTGGAGAGCTGGAACGCGCCCGCAAAGCCGAGCAGGAAGCCACACGACTGCGTGCCGATCTGGAGAGGGCTGAGGGCGTCAGAGGTAAATATCAGTTCGAACAGGAGAAGTGGTCAGCGGAAGCAGAAAAAGCTCGAGAAAGGTTCGAAGCTTCGCAGTTGGAAGTGCAGCGATTGCAGAAAGCACGCGAGCAGACAGATTCTCGTGTGCACGAGCTAGCTGCCCAATTAGAACTGTCTAAGACAGAGATTGCTAAAGTTAACGCAGCCCAAGATAAGCAACGCATGGAGTTGGAGAGAGCTCATATTGAGTGTGAAAAAGTTCGCGATAGGCACGAAAAGTTGAAAATGCGTTCTGAACAATTAGAGAAGGACAATGAAAGACTCAAGGCAGACATTCACGAGATCGAACGATTGAAAACTCAAGCAGTTGCCGGTGATAAACTGCGAACTGAGGAAAGACTTGAAATGGAACGGATCCGAGACAAATTGGAGAAGGCTATACAAGCTCGCGATGCTACCGAAATGGAAGCAGGCCGTCTGGCGAAGGAGTTAGAAAAGTCTCAGATGCATTTAGCCAAGTACCAAGAGACAAACGAAACCACTCGCATGGAATACGACAGAATGACGAACGAGCTCGGTAGAATGCACGAGAAATTGGAGAGGACCGCCTTGGAGATGAGGCAGTGCGAGCAGGAGAGAGATATTATGAGAAATGAATTGCAGCAAATAAGGAGAAACACCGAGCAGCAACAGCGTGCTCTTGACCATCGCACCCAAGAGACTCTCGTCAAATTGCAGCAAGAGCTCGCCCAATCGGTCAGAGATCGTGAAAAGATGGCGTCCATAATGGAGAAACGCGATCAGCAGGCGGACGCCATAGAAAAACAGATCGGCAAGTTCGAAGCAGACACAAAGCAACTAACGCTGGAGCGAGATCAATTAGTAAACCAATTAGAAAAGTCACAGGATATGTTGATGAACTTCCAACAAGAGCTCACGCAGTCGGAGCAAGAGCTTCAGCGGCAGCGTGATGAAGTCCGTAAACTTAAAGAGGAACAGAGACGAATGAACCAAGATGCCGAAAGGGGTACCAAATCAGTATTAGAAAATAGAGAGAGGGAAATCGTCAAATTGCAACAACAGATAGCATTGGTACAAAAAGAAAAGGACGCTCAAAAGATGAGAGCCGAGAAGGCTGAGAAACGCTCACAAGAATTGGGCTCACGCGACGGTGAAACCGATCAATGGAGGAAAGCCGCTGAAACGGAGAAATCTAAGGCTATAACTGCAGAAAAGAACTCCATGGAGTTACAGGGACGCGTGCAGAATCTGGAGAAACAGCTGAACGCCCAGCAGCAACAGTTGCAGCAGCAATTGCATCAGATGTCTCTATACCAAAAGTCCGGTGGCATGCAGCAAGGTGATCCCAAAGAAGATCAGAGACTGAGGAAGGAATTGGAAAAGGCGCAGTCGGAGGCGAAAAACGCAACTGTGGAAAGGGAGCGCTTCCAGGCGCAGCTTGAAATGCTCGTGCAAGAGCTGGAGAAGAGCCAGGTCAGTTGGAGGATCGCCCATTGTGTAGCGGGTCTATATGTCTCTTTAGATGGTCAAAAATATCCACTGTCTTGTTTTTTTTATTTGTTCTCTACCAAAAGCCCGGTCACTTCATTTTACAGACATGATGTTGCTTTGTTGTTACATATATTTAAATATTTTTGTACAAAGACTTAGATGGTTAACACTTGAGCAATTATTTTCGAGCATTTTCGTAGCATGCTCTCTCTCTTCTCATTACACCCAAACCTGTCCTTTGGGCATCCTCCAACCTTCCTTTCTGTAGAGTTTACATTCTCGTTATATTCATCATTTTTATTTCTTTTTCAGCACTATGAGTTATATTATTATTTGCCAGATGTCGTCGATGTTGACTCGAGTGTTTTTTGGAACTTTTTTCTGTTAAATCTTCATCAACATTGCTATTCACCCTGTCGTTGAACACAGTGCACGAATGTATCACAATTGACCAAATTGCATACATATATGTAATAAAGCGTTTACACACGACGATTGTGAGGAGTAATGTTTTTGAACTTGTACAATTGTTTATCTATTGCACATGCAAATTGCATTTTTAAATTCTTTCTTATTTTTACTGGATTTGATTGAAAACTCGAAAGCGTTTTCCTTGTTTGTACGTTCGTTCGTGGTGGTGAAGTCAATGGTTTTTTAAATATATTAATATTTGAGGCATTTTTTATTATTATAAACATTTGCTTATAAATATTTTATTTTTAATTTAGCTTTATCAAGTTTATTAATCTTGTGAAATTGTTCTTTTTTATTATTTTTCTTGTAAATTTGTTTTCATTTTTAACCATTTCACTGTGTATTTTTATTGATTTACTGTCGATTCATTTCTTTTAAACTCTGCCGATTCAATTTTTTATTATACTTCAATGAAAAAGTAGTGAAGTGCTTAAAAATGATTTTTTTTTCTAAATTTGCTTTTTGAAGTCTTCAGTGTATTTTGATGCTTAAAATTTTATAATTAAATAAATTTTCCTCTTTTTAAGTATTGTTGAATACTTTAATGTTTAACATTTTTCTCTCTCTTAAATGCTTATGTTTGTTTATGACGTCTATGGTGAATGTAAAAAAAAATGTTTTCACTCGGCTTTTTCAACTTTCAATTGATGAAAACTTTTTGATACAAAACAGCTGGATCTTCTCGAGGCGAACAAGAAACTTCAGACAGCTGGTCAACAGAACGCGAGATCTGGCGACGATACAGCCGCCGCTAGGAAACAACTTCAAGAAGAATTCAAAAAGTTAGAAGACCACAAACGACACACGGACGAACAAAAGAGAAACATAGACAGCAAACGAAAGGAAATAGACGAAAAAGAAAAGGCGTTAACCGAGTTGGACAGACAATTAAAGAAGAGAAAAGAGCATATGGATCAATTAGAAGCTTCACTGAAAAAGGTATACGATTTTGAAATTTCTTCTATTATTACATCAGCCATACACTTGAAACTTTGAATTGATTCTAAAATATAATTACAGGCTGGAGGAAGTGCAGCGGCAGCCGGAGAACTCAACAAAAAATTAACAGATTCACAAAAAGAAGCAGATGCATTAAAACAACAACTGCAACAAGCTAAAGAAGAATGTCAACGATCGTCTACCGAAACGGAGCGACTACTATCACTTGTACAAATGAGTCAAGAAGAACAAAATACCAAAGAAAAACAAATCATGGAAATGCAACAGTATGGCATCGATTTTCATTATTTAATATTTGAATACTAACAGCAAATGTTAATTTTAATTTAACATTTCAGATCAATCAAAGGACTACAAGCAAAACTCAGAAATCAGCAACAAGTCAATGCACAAATGGAAGAGCAAAGAAAGAAAGATGAGGTTAATGTCCACTCTATTATATATGTTATTAAATTTACTAAAATAATAATACACAGTATTCCTTAACTAATGCGATTTCTTTGATCTTCTTTTTCATGCTTAACCACTTTGGATATTGTTCCATACTAACAAATGTGCATGTCTGTATTTATTTTGTTGGATAAAAAGGCTGGTCCGGCTGGATTCCTTAAAAGCTTCTTCTAAATCCTCTTTGCCACAATTGTGGCATCTGTTTCAGTTGCTACTTCTTTTCTATGTACAACTTTGTTGACAATTTTACTTAACAATCGTGTCAATATCAAAAGTGTACAATTGAAACTTTGTTATTATTAATGCTAATGTTCGTGCCGTGTTATCGACTTATTAAATAAAGTTTAATCATAAGTAAATGTAATAATAATAGCACACAAATTATGACATAGTAAACTAACTGTTATTTAAATAAATTAAAAGAAAAATGAATCGTGTTCACCTACGTTAAATATTAATCATTAAATGTGTATCAGAGTAATTGTTAATTTTAGTTAAAGTTTAAAAAAGATGTTTTCGTTTACAATATATAATTAATCAATCAAAGTGTTCCTCGCCTGTAAATCACTTTTATTGTTGATACGAAATCGTTTCAAACATTGTTGTTACTCTGTTGATTTGATTCACTATTGTTTATTTTATAAAATTTAAGCTTGAAGTATTCATTTACTCAGTTACACTTTTCGTTTAATACATATTTTATTTATTGTTTATTTTATTTTCACCAATTTCCTCCCGATTGAAAAACTAAAGATGAACGGATCTGACATCGATATTATCAACACGTGTGAAAATATCAATATTCGCAATGAATCGTCAATAGTAATTAACGAAATGATAGACAAATTAAAAAACATCTCATTCAATCCCACCGACGGAAAGGAAGATGGAAATTTCTGTGAAATGTTGAATATTTTGGACAAATTACAATTTGCGCAGTCAACAACGGATGACATAGACAAAAAAAAACGAAAGATCTCAGACTTGATGGACGAATTGGGCGTGAAAAATTCCAAAATAATGGAACAACAAAACTGCATTCACATTTTTGAATCGGCATTGAGAGAGAACAGCAACATTGCCGAACTGGAACAACTACTCGCCGTCATCAAAAGCAAAGATGATAGAGTCAGCGAACTGGAACAATTGTTAAACGCATCGAACATCGATTACGACGCTGACAAATCGAAAGACGACAGGATTTTAGAACTGGAAGAAGCGTTGAAAGAGTCCGTCCTGATCGCTGCCGAACGAGAGAAGATATTTTACGAGGAAGAAAAAGAACGCTTAAAAATGGTTGAAAGGGTATGCTATTTACAATTATTATTTATATTATATTATATTCATTCCTTTGATTTACATTCAAATGTAATTTTTAAGATGTACAAGTTAGAGCAACGCCTTCTTTCACTGCAAAGTGCAAATGCGTTACGTTGTGACACTTGTCGTCCTTTACTAACAAGGATCAAACATCTGGAAAAGAAATTGAAACAGTCATCAATCTACAGACGAGAGCAGTTACAAGATCTTTGTCGAATGAAGTATGCGATTATATATGTATTTAAAAAAATTATAACTAAACGCTATTATTGTTAAATTTGAACTATCAACAAAATATATAGTAGTATATGAAAACATTTTTCATCGTGGTATTAATATTACTAATGTAACTTTATAATATTTCAGAAGGGAAGCTCTCGAAGCAGGAATCAGTGAAAAAGACGCCCATCTAGCTCTATTAGAAATGTCAGGCATCAAAAACGCAAAACAAGCCGATGACTGTGAAGGTCTACGCAAGGATAAGGCACGATTGATGGAAAAACTTCGGATAGAGGTTGAAAATTACTTCTTCATATATATGTATTATATGTATATTAATATAAAAACTTATTCCTAAATCATCATATATATAATTCTGTGTGTGTGTGTATCTGCGATAACGCTCGCCGTACTATAATAGTCGTTTCGATTCGACAAAAAAACTACTATATATACTGTTTGCTACCATAGTTTCTTCTAGGCAAGTCTCTGAATATTTAGCGCCATCTATTGAAAATTTATTTAATTAATTAATAAATTAATTTTTCTATTGGTGTTTTATATTTTTTATGTGTAGATAGTTTTTACCATTTTTTTCATATTAAATAATTTAATATTAAATTAAATATACATATTTAAAAGGTATTTGAAAAAAATTCGACCGCGTACGGATCAAACTCAGGACCAACGCATTTATTTAAAAAAAAAATTATTTAATAACTTAATATGCCAACACTCATGTAATGATATTTCATAGGGTAAAACACTAGTTTACGTATAATAATAATGCAATGATTGCAATAATGCAATGCAATAATACAATTTGCTTTTTATTTGATTTCAGAACGAAAGATCAGTCAAGCTCGTCGATGAATTAAAATTTTTAACAAACGCTCTACCAGAATCTGAACTGAATTTAGAAATTAATCAAATTGAAGCCAGTAACTTCTTTGCCTTGTCCGTGAGCAGTTCTAATACGTCGGTGACCGATGTGAATATTTACATATTTTTATTCTTGTGAATTTTTTTATATGTATGTATATGTATATTAAAATATACACATTTCTTTTCCAGTCACATGAAGAATTTGAAGATCCTTGTCAAACCATATTATGATAATCAATAGAAATTATATTGCGGCTGTTGCTGAGGGAATTTTTATTTAATTTGTAAGAGGTTATAATGATACTATGTTACGTTACTACGTATAAAAACTCCATGTCATTTTTTTACTTGAAAAATTAAATTAATTCATTTGTTATTGACTTGAGAAATTGATTTGAAGAATTGACATAAATTTTCACGCACTCATACTTAAGTATATTGTGTTTACATTCAAATATTCTAGATAACTGTAATTTATGAAATCTGATTGTACCCACATTTACATAATATTACTTATATATAATAAAATAATTGAATTTTCGTATTAAATGGATAATATTCGCCAATATAATTGCCGTTTATACAATCATTATATTATTATCATAGAATTAATGGCTATAATATTGATCTATCCCTGGGTATTTTGTCATTTTATTATTTTTATAAAACAATTCCCATATTAAATTTTAATATCTACAATACAAAAATTTCTCATATATATATATTTGTATTGAAAAACAATTGAATCAAATTTCTTTCTCGTACAAGTCTTTTAAATAATACAAAATGTTTAATATATTTGTTATGAGCATAAAGTTGTATGAGTGCGTGCTTATTATATACGTATTGAAAATACTCCTCAAATCAAATGACTGCTTATTTAGACAATTATGTAAATTTTTAAAAATAATTAATTAGCTTATTATAATAATGTTAAAAAAAACATGTTTGAACGTAACGCTAAGAAAAAATTAATCTTCAAAAATTAATTGGTATAAATGTTTTTCGTCTCTGCGAGATATGTGTACGAGAAGATACTAAGAGATATTTTATTATGACAATTGAATTGTGTGTATGTGCAATTTATTGGGACATTATCAACGACAAATATAAACACACTAGGTAAAAAAATGCGCCTTCTCTAAAACTATTGAGTGAATCTGTTGGTTTGTAGCATTCGAAACCTTTGATATTCTAGAGTACAATCGGACCAGTCTATTATATTCTAGCAGATTCTCAATAGTCTCGGTATTCGGGTGAAATTTGTGTTGGTATTTATCGGTGTGACTTTTCCATGATCTGCTGCCTCTCACAACAAACATATCCTAGGTGAAAATGTACCATATCACCTAGTAGTCATTGACAATATTCCGCATAGAAAAGAATTAATGCTACGAGTACTGTTCCTTTTCGTTTTCAAGCGCTCACGTTCGTTGCTCTTGTTGCATATTGTTTCATTGCCAAAATAATCGAAAATTCTTTACAAACAGCTTCAATTACAAAAAGTTCTAGGACATATATTTTTTTTAAACAATTCAACAACGTAAATTCTTAAGCGGATTTAACGAGACTTATTCTCGCGAGGTGTAATAAGATTTCATCAATTAGACGGCGTATGTGGAAGGTGACTTCAATTATTAAAAAATTTCAGTCCTAGAACTCAACTGACAAATGTTGTATATATTTTATACTATTGATAATTTTTCACTTAATTAAACGTAAACTTTTATATATAAAAAAAATTATATATATATACATATATATGATGTTCATCTGTACAAAAATTAACCGTTACGTATTTTCACATTGTTTAGATCTTAAAAATGTGTTCTTTATAATTAGCACAATACAAATAAATTTATACATTTATTGATAAACTATTAAAAAAGATAAAAAATCATCCTTCATAGCAAGGATTTCTTATTTAATTTTTTTATACATTTTGAAAATTTGATTTCATTAGCGAAATGTCTAATTTTTTGCAATTTGTGAACGTTTCCTTTTACACATTCCCATCTATTTAAACATTTCACACATTCAACGTTCGTACGCATGAGATTGCCCCCTTACATATTATCATAGCTACGTTAGACTAAGTAACGCATAGCAATGCGATCTCTTGTAAACGAGCCATAACATGTAATATACTAACTAATTCTTCAATCATTTCTAAATAGAATAATAACTTTGATAATCGAAACACTATCCCAAACATCAATGACAATTAAAGCAATTAGTCGACAATGTTTTGACTTTCCCCTAATAAAATATACACAATTCACATATAGCGTATTGTCTATACTCTATACGTAAAGATATTATAGCAAATATGTGTGTCAGTTTTTCTTTTTTTTATTATTAAAATATACATATAGTGATTGTGTAAAACTTTTTGTAAACGCAAGTTTGCATAGAGAAGTAAATCAAAGACATTTCATGGAGCACAATAAATAGTACTAAGAAAATGAAGAGTATTTTATTTAATTAAATAAAATATGAATGTGTGTATATTTATAATGTGCAATTGTTAATTATATATATTATTGTAATTCTTTTCGTTTGTGAAATGCTTCATTATTACATACTATACATACATATACATATACTGATAACTGTCCCAATGTGTATATAAATTAACTTGCTGTATTTTGATGGAAAAAATATATATATATTATATTGTATAACATAATATCAATCAGCTTTCGCCATTTGTAAAATATTAATATGTAATATTGTGTATGACAAAACTTGAAGTTTTTCTTTGTGGCATTCTGAGCAGCATTTTCCACTTTTAAATAGTCCTCAAATTCATTCTTGTTATATTTTTAACATTCTTGGGTCCAATTTCATGCTATTCACAAGGAAAAAAAGACGAAAAATTCCTCTTTGTCCAATTATTAATAAATAATGCTTTTAAATATAGTCAAAAAAAAAAAGGTAAATAACCACGATTTCTTACTATTTCAAATGAAACCTAGTATTAATTTCGTTCTTTGAATATTAAAGTTTAAATTGTATTCACTTTCTATCATAATTTAAAATACTCATCGATAAATTATAGTTATAGATTCAAATCTTAAAAAAAAACATAATTTTTAGATGTTTAATGTGAGATACGACCTTCTGATCTATTTTATTGTATATTATTTCTGAATTTATCATTTGTAATCATCATATCGAGCGGTATGTTTAGTCCTCCTGTACATACATACATAAATACAACTTTAAAGAATTAGATCCCTCGGAGAAACCTCTCGAATCATTACGATGGGGGGGAGCACTGACTTTTTAATAATGCCACCGTTGATAGTTAGCGAATGCTGAACGAGCAAAACTTGAAGGATTTGTCTTTATGAATGTTAGACGAAGCCATTTTGAATCAACATATCAAAGGGCTGACACCTGAATTACGGCGATGCGTAAATAAATGAAAACTGTATACTATGTACTAATCAAATTATTTATATATTTACTTTTTCAATGTCCGCTTATTATACATATATGTATGTACGTACGTGCGTTTTGACCGGTCGAGTAACTAATGTTTTCAATGTCATATTAGCGTTTAAAGGTAGATGACGTACATATCTTCTACGTCGCAATCACTCGGCCGGCCACAACTGTCCATCGAAACGTCGTAAGCCTTTGCATTGTTTACTATGAATATTTATGCAAATTTCTTCTTCCAAGTGAAAAAGCAAACTTTTACATTGCCAAGTCAGCCTTGATCATTCGAAATCATTGAAATGAAACCTTATTTTCACATATCGTATATTTAAAAAATATATTTGAAGGAAATTAAATAAAAAGTTAGCAAAAAATCATTAATTACCATTTAAAAATAAATTTAGACATTATTATTATCATGCAAATAGGTGCTTGTTGTATTCATGTTTATATTTATTATTATTATCATACTCTAATACTATTTATTATTATTACTGTGAATACAAAACGCTTTTTAAAGTACTTTACAACAATCGTGTCTGTGACTGTGTATTAGTTATAATTATTTTTTGTTATTTCTTCAATGGATCTATTATCGTGGCAATATATGGATATACTCATTCGCTATATATTATATGGTAATTTAATAGACGTGTATCGCTCATGAGACTGAAGGATACTTAAACATCTTCTTGTACGTTTACTAATCAGCTATTTATTGGCCCATGTAATATTTTCTCGCTTCAACTATCTCATCTCAAATTTTACATAAGCTATCAGCTTGAAAATTGTGAAATCAAATCGATGAATTTAATATATATATATTTTAAATTCGCATTACAAAGTAAGAATCATTGTCTGTATTCATTGCTGATGTTTTACAATTGAAAAACGTATCAGTGGATTTAAGAGATATTATAGAAAATAAAAAAAAACATTCTTCACATATGTATCCCAAAGAAAATGATAGCTGAAATGTATTTTATTTTTTAGACTCATCTATAAATATCACATTGTTAATATTGCAATCCCCCTATTCAATTTTTTTTTTTACATATTGCCTAAACGTATACCAAAAAACATGTTTTCTCCTCTTCTTTCCACGTCTGTGCAAAACGTTAGCTTAAATATTGTATTAATATAGTAATAATACATATGTTTGAAAACATAGTTGAAATACTAGGGGTTTGTAAGTTGATTAGATAAAAATATTTTATACCAAAAGTAATAGTGTTGTTGTCTAGGAAAGTGTGCTTAATTTCGTGTTTGAAATTGTACAATCTTGTTTTATATATATACATATATATATTTTATCATTATTAGAAACAAATATTTTATGTTAGTTGATTACAATAAAGATGTTGATGTAACTAATAACTTTTAAATCCACTAGACATATCGTTTTTTGCATATGCATATACTACATAAACATAGAGTTGCATACGACGAGTCCACATTATCACACAAAAATAAATAAAATATGTGCTAGATTAACATTTTGATATCACTACACATTGTTGAAGCGTTCACATTATGTTAAAATGAATTAGTTGAAAGAATAAACTTGTTTGTAATAATGTTGATGTATTGAAAAAAAAAATAATGTGTTAAAAATATTGTAATTACATATTAAGAAGAGATAATTTTACATGGAGTGTTATTGTTAAATACAAGGTCAACTTCTAATTAATATTAATAATATAATCATTAAAAAAATATAAAAAAACATTGCAATGTAATAGTTAAAACTTGCGCCTAAAAAGTCACTACGTTATAATAAAGTCAATATTGATAACGTTACCGATATTATTATTATTATTATTATGATTATTATTATTATTATTATTATTATATATATTTGAAAATAATAAATAATATGTTGTAATACTGAAATGTTTTGATTGCATTGAATATTGATTATTTATAATATAAATACTAAGGACGATGTATCAAGACAATTAAGCGTGTGAAAAAATATTATAAAATGAAATTATTTGAGATCATTGCATTTCATTTATAGAAAACCTACCTTTAATAAATTTATTTCACTTTGAAATTCTCATTAATAGTTAATCATTCTAATACATATGTATGTACTTCATTTTCGAGATAATCGTGATTCAATTGTAATAATTTAAAAATAGTACCGAATTAATACGAAAACGCGTAAACTACCATAGTTAGGTTGAAATTGTTATCGGACATATATTGATAGCTGTTATCTGCCGAATTATTCCGGATATACATACATACATATGTACAAAAACGATACCGACCACGTTTCCGATCAAACAAGCTTTTACTAAGATTTATTTTTTTATTTTCTGGAAATCACTCATCGACCATTACCAAAATTAAAATAAACAATTCGATTAGTAACTTCAGTTTTTAGAAATCGTCAACAATGGCACTTCAAAAGCGACCGCAACCACAATACAAATATGTAGTTTATGACGTAAATAGTCAATCCGTTCGCACGAAAAAGATATTAGAAAATTTTATATTATAAAACGTTCGCACTTTGAACCAGTGAAATAATACGGTGTATTTTATTATATTACTATCTGAACCTGGCATGCGTTGCAATGCCACAATGACGCATGCAATTCCCGTTTTCGTTCCCATTCCCGTTCCCGTTCCATAGACATTCAATTTTATATATAGGTATAGATATATTTGTTGACGTGGGCCATCCGCTGTGTTTGTGGTACAGTTATGAATGGTCAGTACATTCGAGTGCAAGGTAGGCGTGGCGCAATTATTGGCATACTCGCGGCTTGATGCCTTGAAGACGGGATAGCTTTACTTACGCGTCAGTAAAATCGCAATTACGAATATTATTATTAAGAGGTTTTTTTTTCACAGTAATCTTCCCAGACATGCATACAACAAATCCTGAAAGTTCCATCGTAATCAGTTCTGTGGTTTAGGAGCCTATACGAGACACACACACACAGACATTCAATTTTATATATATAAAATTGAATTTTTTATAGAACTATATATAAACTTTTTATAGAACTAAACTATAGAAACTTTTTATAGAACTAACCATATTTATCGAAATATAAACTTTGGATGACTTCTTCGAAGAATAAATGCAAATGGAGCTTCATTATTTTTTATTTGTATCTATATTCAATTTTATATACATATACATATTTTTATTTTATTTTTTTACATACATATGTAGGCGGGGTACGATGTGTTGACCGTATCCCGGCCTAACGAAACACTGTTGTGTGGTTCAAAGATGGGGTCACCAATGTAGGCGGGGTAGCGATGTGTTGACAGCGCTGTTGGATGATCAGAAGGTTGCGTAGATCACGTCGGATTAGTACCAATGTAGGCGGGTTACATGTGTGTTGACCGTATCCCGGCCTAACGAAACACTGTTGTGCTAGTTTTATAAAGTTTTATTGTTTGCCTATGGTTGTACAAAGGTATGGTATTTGTGGGCAAAAGTATGTCGTTCAGCGGTCTCTGGATATGGTAGAGTGTCGCTGGCTCAGCATTCAGCTATGTACGGAAGGTCTCTGGATACGGCAGTGTGTTGCTGGCTCGTCCGGCTGGTTGATCTTCCAAGTCCGCGTAGTGTAGTGGTGGCTGGTCAGGAGCTGTATGTTGACTGGTCTGCTGCTGTGTGTCGACGCTTGCTGCTCTGGGTCGACTGGCGTTGTTTGGGTTGTACCTCCTTTTATAGTGTTTTTGGAATGCTTGGTGGAAGTGGTTATTGACGCGTACGAAAGGAATTTTGTTTTCGTCGAGGCGTCGAATTTTCTGGAATGCTTGATGGAAGTGGTTATTGACGCGTACGAGAGGAATTTTGTTTTCGTCGAGGCGTCGAATTTTCTGGAATGCTTGGCGCCTTTCCGCTCGATGTATTTTAATGGTGGCGGCGTGTTTCGACCGTTTTGGTTCCACTCGACTGGTAGGGGCGTTCCGCCTGAGTTTAATATAATGACTGCAGGTGCATGTCATCTGGGTTTCGGGAATGTAGTTTGTTGTTGCGGAATATTCTCGAATGTTTCGATGACGATGACGACGACGAGATTCCTACATGGCTCTCCGGTGAGTGTTAGCGATGTGTGTGATTTTGTGGGAATCTTGATGTGTTGGAGTCTATTGACTCGATGGCGTCGTTGTTTGTCCGGTTGTGCTGGAGAAAGTTGTCTCGACAGCGGGTCTTGTGTTGCATGCCGGTCCAAGTCTTGTTCTCTACCAGGTTGCTTATTTTGGGCGAGCTGCGTTGGTAGTGAAGGTTTGCGATGGCTTGGATGGTGCTGTTGTGCAGGCTGCTGTGTTCTGCGTGGAGTCATTCGCGTGACTGTTTTGCTGGTTGTGCTGGAGTTAGTTGTCTCGGCAGCGGGTCTTGCGTGAAGAACGTTGGTTGTCGAAGTGCGTTGAGTGCTGGTCTTCGTTGGTTGTGCTGGAGTTGGATGTCTCGACAGCGGGATTTGTGTGGAGTAGCTGGTCCATATGTACTTTCACACCATGTTACTGTTTCGGTCGTTACAATGGTAGTGAAGGTTTGTGTCGGTCTGGACGGTGCTGTTGTGCAGGCTGCGGCGTCCTGCATGGGCTCATCGAGGTGATGACTCATCGAAGGTGTGATGAGCGGTGCTGGCGGATCAACAGTAGTGGATCCATTTGGTTGTTGTCTCCGGGTTGCGTCTTGTTGTGGCGAAAGCTGCGGAGTTGTTTGACATGGTCACTAGTTGTGGGGACATGTAGCGGACTGCGTTTGAAGTCTGCGTTGAGGGTTGCGTTGTAGACTGCGTTGAAGGCTGCGGTTGCGTGAAGTCTGCGGTTGCTATGTAGGCTGCGATGTGGGCTGCTATGTAGGCTGCGATGTGGGCTGCTATGTAGGCTGCGATGTGGGCTGCTATGTAGGCTGCAATGTGGGCTGCTATGTGGGCTGCGATGTGGGCTGCTATGTAGGCTGCGATGTGGGCTGCTATGTAGGCTGCGATGTGGGCTGCTATGTAGGCTGCGATGTGGGCTGCTATGTAGGCTGCGATGTGGGCTGCTATGTAGGCTGCGATGTGGGCTGCTATGTAGGCTGCGATGTGGGCTGCTATGTAGGCTGCGATGTGGGCTGCTATGTAGGCTGCGATGTGGGCTGCAATGTGGACTGCGCTGTTGACTGCTGTCGTGGCGGCTGTTGGTTGTTGTGGAGGCTGCACTGTGGGCTGCCGTGTTGACTGCGCTGTTGACTGCTATGAAGGCTGCGTAGTTCAAAGATGGGGTCACCAATGTAGGCGGGGTACGATGTGTTGACCGTATCCCGGCCTAACGAAACACTGTTGTGTGGTTCAAAGATGGGGTCACCAATGTAGGCGGGGTAGCGATGTGTTGACAGCGCTGTTGGATGATCAGAAGGTTGCGTAGATCACGTCGGATTAGTACCAATGTAGGCGGGTTACATGTGTGTTGACCGTATCCCGGCCTAACGAAACACTGTTGTGCTAGTTTTATAAAGTTTTATTGTTTGCCTATGGTTGTACAAAGGTATGGTATTTGTGGGCAAAAGTATGTCGTTCAGCGGTCTCTGGATATGGTAGAGTGTCGCTGGCTCAGCATTCAGCTATGTACGGAAGGTCTCTGGATACGGCAGTGTGTTGCTGGCTCGTCCGGCTGGTTGATCTTCCAAGTCCGCGTAGTGTAGTGGTGGCTGGTCAGGAGCTGTATGTTGACTGGTCTGCTGCTGTGTGTCGACGCTTGCTGCTCTGGGTCGACTGGCGTTGTTTGGGTTGTACCTCCTTTTATAGTGTTTTTGGAATGCTTGGTGGAAGTGGTTATTGACGCGTACGAAAGGAATTTTGTTTTCGTCGAGGCGTCGAATTTTCTGGAATGCTTGATGGAAGTGGTTATTGACGCGTACGAGAGGAATTTTGTTTTCGTCGAGGCGTCGAATTTTCTGGAATGCTTGGCGCCTTTCCGCTCGATGTATTTTAATGGTGGCGGCGTGTTTCGACCGTTTTGGTTCCACTCGACTGGTAGGGGCGTTCCGCCTGAGTTTAATATAATGACTGCAGGTGCATGTCATCTGGGTTTCGGGAATGTAGTTTGTTGTTGCGGAATATTCTCGAATGTTTCGATGACGATGACGACGACGAGATTCCTACACATATATACAAATATACCAGGAAGGCTTAACAGGTAAACCCCAAATGCGCCTTTCTGGTCCTCATAATTATTACATAGATACATGTAAATCTAAACAATATCTGACATCTATCGTCAGATATTAGAAATATCGTATTAATACGATAAATAACGATGAATAACTTTCATGTAACAATACGAATTTTATATTCGATAAACAACCACAGAGACATTTATGGTGAGCAATATGGCGAAACCTAAGATATAACAATAACTAAAGGTTCGCAACAGAAAATTAGGAAGGAAACGCCAATTTTGCAGGAATCGTTTCAATGAAAATCAGAAAAATTGGCAAATCCTGATAAGAAACGATCGATCTTGACAAATGAAGGTCTGGCCAATAGCGAGACTTAGCGGGAATCGAACTCGTAACATCAAGTACGAGATAATTCAACATTCACCATTAGACCACGCTACTGGTATATAGACTAGTTGACCCCGGCATGCGTTGCAATGCCAGAATAAGGCATGCAATTCCCTTTCCCGTTCCCATTTCCGTTTCAAGTGATGGTTGGAGCTCAAATAACGTCTCTTCAAAGCTGTGTCGTCATAAACCAACTGGTAAACTGGTTACCAACGAACACATTTCCTTGACTACACAATGGCGCTTCAAACTTTCGCGTCGGTAACATCGTAATTACGAATATAATTATTAAGAGGTTATTTCCTGTTTTTTTTTTCACGGTAAGCTTCCCGGACATGCATACAACAAATCCTGAAAGTTTCATCGTAATCGGTTAAGTGGTTTAGGAGCCTATACGAGACAGACAGACATTCTATTTTATATACATACATATATACGTAGATAGATTGTAAGATTTGAGTTAAGTCTTCTTTCGCGAAAAATGTCGACAAACGTCCTTTGAAGTGCAATCACCCGACTTGCTAAAATCTCATTAGTACTACTCGTATTTTTTACTCCACAAATACAATAAAAAATAATCCATTTACCGATTATTTTTATTGGGCCAATAATGTGTTCAATAAAGAAAAACCGTGCAGTATAAACCTCGATTAAAACAAACACATTATTAATGCATTGAAAATGTACGGAATTGCAAACATTTTGATAGGAGCAATAAACTGTTGCAATAATAAATGCAGTGGTTGTACCTAATAAATCAAAACGTATTGTGAATTATCCTAATAAATAAAGTTTTATATTCAACTATTATTGTGTATTTCATGTATGTATACAATTTACAACATTTTATTAAATATCATAATCACAAAGGGAATTCATCGGTAAACATTGAATGAATATCGGCTTTTTACCGTTTACGAAGTATTAAACGATCTAAACTTATGTGAATGTAACCACTATTTCTAGAAGTTTTAATGGGACAGTAAAGTTTTTAACCATCTTTGTTCAACCAATTAAATTGCACTATATTATTAGTATATTATTATTATTCACTAATATCTTCACTAGATATTAGTGAAGAATATGAACAGCTTGCCGACAAAGCACTTAAATTTCTGTTGCCGTTTACTAGCACTGGTTGAGAGAGCTTTCTATGTATACATATATTTTCATAAAAGACAAATATAGAAATATATTGAATGCAGCTCCAGACTTAAGGGTTTATCTCGCATAATTTTTACCGGATCTTAAAAAACTATGTTCCTCGAAACAAGCACAAGGATCTCATTAAATTTATTTTGTAAGGAGATTAATTAAAACAAGAAAATATATTATAATTATAATTTTGTGTTTCATTAAAACCATTTATCAGTAATAGAAGTATGACGAAATATTAGATACATAAATATATTAAACTTTGAGTATATTATAATTGTGACTCTGCAAATAACCTTTTTTCCACATAATTTCTTAACAAAACAGATCCATTGCGTATACTCTGTCTTCACATTCCTTACCATGAAAATTCTATATACATAATTACACTTGCAATAACAAATTTCATGAAATACAATCATTTTTATATGATGGTAAAATTTCGTGTAATGTAATACCAAGCGGTACGCGAGTCAAAAATGATTGGGAACCGCTGTTTTAGATAATAAATTTTTGAAATCATATTCAAATAGTGGTGACAGTGGGTAGGATGGTTTTTGCCAATTTGATGAAGGAACCGCTTCAACAATTAAATCAGATAAATTGGAAAACTCTGATGGGAAACGATCGACGGAGTCACAAATATCCAAGTCTTGCTAGCAGCATTAAATATTATACTCTATATAAATTTCTAACATAGTCAATCAATATTGGCAATATTGGTATATTATTTTTGGCAATAATTATTGGATTTCAATGTCTTTAAAAATTTACGGAAGGGTACGGAAATTTTGGATTTTTTACGAGAGTTTTACGGGATTTTTACGTTTCTGGATTTCACGAATGGGAGCGACGCTCCCATGCGCTCATCTACATATATCTATATATGTATATATGTATATGTTACACCGAATCCGTGAAATTGTCTTTTACACGCATTCGGCAAGAGAATTGCCGAATGCGTGAAAAATGCAAACATGTTGCCCAGTTCACGGACTCCGTAAATTCTTTGGCGAATGCATGTATTCGCCAAGAATTTGTCTGCTCAAAGCATGGAGTCGGCAAATAGACAGCAGCTCTCTGGTGTTGTTTTTTAGAACTGGACAGCGTGTATGTAGTCATATTATACATAATAATATGTAAATTAAACATCCTCACTCAGCTGTCACTTTGACACTTGGTTATAATATAACACGCTGTCCAGTTCACGCATTTGGCAAAGAATTTACGGAATCCGTGAACTGGGCAACGTGCTTGCATTTTTCATGCATTCGGCAATTCTCTTGCCGAATGCTTGTAATAGACAATTTCATGGATTCGGTGTAACATATATAAAAATGAATGTCTGTCTATGTGTCTCGAATAGGCTCCTAAACCACTTAACCGATTACAATGGAACTTTCAGGATTTGTTGTATGCATGTCTGGGAAGATTACTGTGAAAAAAAACGGGAACGGTAAGGGGAAAAACGGGAATGAATGTCATTGCAACGCTATAATTTCAAAAGTTTTCGCGTCGCGACCAACGTATTCGCTACCTGCGTTTTTCCGACAAATGGGAACGGGAATTGCATGAGTTAAGGGTTGAAGACAACCCTCTACCATTATCCTCAACTATCACAAATTCGTCACTTGTATGACACCATCATTATGACTTCTTCATTGTCACATGATGTGCAATTAATATAAGAATAAAACGACTAACCAGTAGAGATAAGTCACACCTAATTTTATAAGTAATACCATTGATTTGCGAGACACCTAATTTAATGAATAGCACTATTGATTTGTACCACACCTCACGCACTGACTAACCGAAATTGTACGAAACGTGTCTTCAACACATTCATTGTTTTAAATAATATTATATAAACTCGACACTGTTAGGATTTAAGTTAGTCCGTAGTCAGCTCTTGTACTGAATATTATGTATAATAAATCATTATTTTTTATTGAAACCGTTCGTCTGCAATTCTTTATTCATGCATTATTGTGGCATTGTAACGCATGCCGGGTTCAGCTAGTTATATATAAAAGGCAACTGATTTAGGCAGAAAAGAATAGTTTCGCTTTTGAAAACAAGACTTAAATTGAATTATTGATCACAGAAAAAGAAAATTTTCACGAATAGAAATAAATATATGTATGATCATTTTTGTAAAAGAAAAATGTGTATATTTTTCAATTTTGTTCCATTCCAAACATATAAAATCTGGTCACCTCAATATAACCGTATATATGTATGTGATATTTACCCCCCAAAAATTGATAACAACCCATTTGGAGTACTTAAGATAGCCGTTTAACCGGTCATAATCGTGATTCCTCTAGTCGCTTTCACTGCTGTACATTGTCACTCCTTCGCTTAAAGGTATGTAATTTAAAAATAATCATTTATATTATAAAACGATCAAAAATTTTATATACAAATATAAACAATCCTATTCGAAACGTATAAAGTATCACAATAAATGTTTGGACCATATTATAAATTTTGGCTTAGTAAATCCAGTTGCCCAATTTGAAATTGTCAACAACATAATAGAATACAATATTCTTTCCCTACTTTTTTATTAGAAAAACCGCTTACTTCCTCATTATTATATAAATAAACTAAAATTGTGAATAACTTTAGTGTTTTCTACCTACGAAAAATTTATAAATACATACTTTAATGAAACATTCGAATAGTATTACTGAAAACTTTGGACTGGTCAGTTAGTAGCCGGACGTTCATTTTTAAAATAATCCATTGCTAACATTTCTAGTGCACTCGACAACGCAGACACATACATACATACATTAGGTAATGAAATACTATTTTCGTACTATAAATGTTTTGTATTCAATTTCCTCCGAGTGGATAAATGTTTGCTTAAAGAATTATCGATTTAAATTGAACACCTACACACTCATATAAAAAAAAAATCTACCGGTTTCAATTTAGTATGTGTTTGACCATCTGACCATAAGTTTAGCACATTAAACAAAAATGTGGTTTAGAAGCAGTAATAAAATATTCACAGTTGAAAACATTCCCAGCAATGAAGTCGAAATTAGGGTCTTTATAAAATAATCTAAATGTGATAAATTTCGTGCATGTATTAAAAACATATTTTTATAATTAATGTCTGTAACTTAATATTATATTACCATTTAATGAATATGTAATCATTTTTCAAATAAAAATCAAATGCATCGAGCCAAAATTATCTCAAGTATAATAACCCACTCAGTAGCCACTTCAGACGATATAAATTAAAACGGAAAAGAATACTAGATATGTATTATCAGTCTAACGATAGTAAAATTCAAAAAAAAATAGTATTGTTATTATATATAGAATTTTTACCGATGTATTGCAAAAAGTGTTCATATATGTATATTTGTATATAAAAAAAGGTGGTGAGGATTTAAAAATCTTATCTCGACGATGTTAGCATCGTCGATCAAATATTTGACAAGCTTAAACTCTGACATTTGTTAAAAAAATCGACGAATTTCCAAACTCACACGAAACCACTTAAAAATAATAAAAATCTTATTTTTTTATCAATGAATAGGTATGTTTAATATTGACACTTCGCCAAATATCAAACGTATCATTCAATAACTTCAGTGTAAAAACTAATATTGAGGTCGTATCTATATCTTTTAGTTTCAAATAAGTATTGATTTTTTATATACTATACAATATTTTTAAAATTATATCAAATCTATACAAAGTAACTCAATTTCAAACAAATTCTCATATTAACTTCACACAAATTCAACTTTATATAGTTAAAATAACATTTAGACAAATATAATTCAATGCAGAAATTCTTACAAGGCGCCAATTATATTATTTCATTCAAATTCAATGAAATAATATAATAATTCGTTATATAAAAAATAATCAATATGATATCGAAATATGTATACATGTGTATCTTACGGTTACATTGCAGTTTAAATATTTACTTTCAAACCCCCTCGCTTGTAAACTGTTCATATAACACAAGTAGCGCTATCAGTATTATGAAAGACGTATACATAATTACATATATTAACAATAAACCCCTTAATAAATAATAGTGTTAAAAAGTATGCATTTTCTAAAAATGATTTAATAATAAAGATTGAGCAACTTTTACATTGAAAAACCCTTCATTGCCGAATCACTAAGTATACTGGAAAAACCATATCGTTAATTTCTCACGAATATGTTTTGAAATGTCAACAAACAACGAGGTCTACAAGAAATCCATTAGATGAGTAATACAATATTTTCGTTCGCACAATTTGCGTCAAAACTATTTACATTTTAGGAAACTTGTCACTTGTACTCGTATTTGTGGAAACGTGGGTTTCCGATTGGCAATATTCGTCGCCCGCCGCTATCTAATCTTATCAATTATATAATTTATTTTCATCGGCAACAATATAGGCACTTATCCCAAAATAAAAATATTTCCTGGAAACCGAATTGAAAGACCGATGATTTTAATTCACATACATATCTGTACAGTAAAGCGAGCTATGCTTCAAAATTTTACTTTGCGATTGATTGATTGATTGATTAGTTCGTAGTAAAATTATCATACAATATTAGCGAATTATCGGGTCAATGTATCTATACGAAATCGACGATTACGTATTTCATAACCGTGTACGTTGAAATGCGTAATCACCTTGATTTAAAATCTGGAACATTTCTGATAAATTCATGTTATCGTTGATTTTAAATGTAACACAGTTTGGATTGTGGACCTTGAATCAAACATCAAATTTCATACTGGTCAAAATATTATTTTTTTATAAATTACATAAATACCTGTTTTTAGTCAGTACTTTTAAGGTTTATAAATAACACATTGTAAAATTTTCAACTCAAGATTTCCTTTCAGTCTTCTAATTTTTTGTGTGTACATATTATCTTCTGAAATTAAAAATTAATTTTAAACTAATTTTTATATTTTAAAATATTAAATTTACAATATAACATATATTTAAATACATACATACATACAGTCCGTAACAAATTAGTTTATTCATACACGAACTTCTGGTTTAAGTTTAAGTATTAACAGTCAAACGCTATTTTCAACTAGACTCATCAGTTGTCGCATGAAACTATTATTTGTCAAAACCTTTGTGACGTCAAAACGCCAAGTGTTTAAAAAGGAAATCCTACGGAAACTACATTGCTACAATTCCCGTTTCATAAAATAGAATAAGTATGATAAAATTTGAAATATATGCTAAAATCAAACCTCCACATTCGCTACAAAATGCTAAATTCAAAAATCACATTGCGAAAATCGAAAAAAATAGATGCTAAAATCACAGGTCTCTAGTTACTATATACGTATATATCAGGGTTGTGGAATTGGATCAAAATTTACCGACTCCAACTCTGACTTCGGCTTAATTTTATGATTCGACTCTTGACACCGACTCCTACTCGAAACTCCAACTGCAACTTGAACGATTTTAGTAAGATGGACTTTTCTTGCTAACGTATAAAATTATAAGTAGTAAAAATAATAAGGATATTCAAAATATAAATAATTTAAGGAATTTAAAAAATCAGTAAAAATTTATATGTAACCCAACTTATTGAATTATTGGTATTTAAATAGGTATAAATAAAAAGTAGGTACATTCATAATATATTTGTATGAATTATCATACAAATATATAATACAAACAAATCAATTTAATAAAAAAAAAGTATGAGACCGAGAAAACATCGGTTTTATTTATAATGTAATTTAAATTTATGATTTTTATAAAGAAATTATTAAAATTCAATTTATTAGTAGATTTACTTCAATAAAATCAGAGACTATAGTTGACGCATACCGTAATACTATTAATTAAAATAATAATAAAAAACGATCGGATAAGAGATATAAAAAATTACCACTTACACGAAAACCATGTGAACTGTATAAGAGGTATGTAAAAATGAGTCGGAGTTGGTTGATTTTTCCAACTCCAACTCCGGCTTCACATGCCCTGGTACATATGCACATACATATGTATAATTGGTGCTATAGAACCATTGTTAATTATTAATTATGAATCATTGTATTTTACTTAATTCCTTTCAATGAGACAAACATAAATATTTCAAAGTTCAACAATATAAAAATTATCAATTTATCTTTCTCTTTTCGATGAATTTAGTTTTATATTTTGGATCAATTGATTTATTGCATGCGATTTCAAACGACCGAAAATCGGATTAAGTAAACACGAAAATAATCATCTAACACATTATTGGCTTCCACATTACCAAAAAGCATCATATATAACTGGATAAAATTGGTCATTGTATGGATTTCCATTCATTTTTCCACTTCTAATCTACTTTTTCTATACATTCAATTAAGATTACGTTGATTAAATACACTTAATTAAGATTAACAATATTTAATGTCATCATGACATGTATATTTTAGAAGAAGTCCAAAATCATGCAAAGCGGTTCGTACGAGCTTTCTCCCATAGAGAAACCAGGCATAGATGAAATAGATACAAATGGCATCGAAAGAGCTCCAGTTGTGGAAGAAGCTTCGACAGAAGTCGACGAAGAAATCGCACATAAACGAGGGGAGTACCGTAACCCTCATTCTCTCGCTTGGTACTGGCCTGTGATTGTTTTACTATTAGGTTCCCTACTCTATTATCTCATACATCTTCAAGATCACTCGTTACCAACACCTATATCAGCCGATATAGCAGTAAGTACACAATAACAAAAATATGTTTAGCGAACTCGCAGATTCTAAGAATTTCGATCGACTTTTAGAGAAAAAATCCTGGATTATTCAGCGCAGAACGATCAAGGAACAGTCTCCGGAAGATATGCGATCTGGGTCCTAGAGTTGTTGGTGATATTGCCAACGAAGTGTATACGCCAAAAATAATAGAAGACGAAGTCAAAGAAGCCAGAGCCAATGCCCACACGTCTCAATCTATCTTGATGGAGGTAAAATTCGTATTGCCAAAACTGCACATTTTCATCGGAATCCGAGATTCTAACCAAATTTTACAATTTCAGAGGCAAAAGGGTAGTGGGGCTTACCACTTGGGCTTCAATCCATCGTTCACTAATGTTTACGACAATGTACAAAATGTTCTAGTCCTAGTTGAAGGCAGTGAAGGTGACCATAGCATTTTGGTCAACTGTCACTGGGATACTGTACCTCAAGTTGAAGGTTACTCAAACAAACAAACTTTCAAACTCTTGCATCGTTTAAATTATAACAATTTCTGACCGATAATTATTGCAGGTGCATCTGATGATGCTATATGTTGCGCCGTCATGCTGGAATTAATTCGAGTACTTTCAGTAGCTCCTAAACGTTTGAAACACAACGTCTTGTTCCTGTTCAACGGTGCTGAAGAAACTCCCCTACAAGTGAATTTCAATTTCAATACTTTTTTTTCTTAATACATATCTGATTTAATTAAAATACTTATAATTTTGATCACTTTAGGCTTCTCATTTATTCTTCCAACATCCATGGTCAAAGAAGGCTCGTCTTGTTTTAAATTTGGAAGCAGCTGGCTTAGGCGGAAGAGCAGTCCTCTTCCAATCTGGACCGAACAATGCTTGGCTCTTCAGAGTAAAACAAAACATATCTGAAATCAATGTGAATATTTTTTTTTAATATACTAAAATTCATAATTAATTTACAGTACTACGCAAAATATGCTCCTCATCCCCACGCTCTCGTCGTCGGCGAAGAACTCTTCCAGAATGGTTTCATTCCTTCTGATACAGATTTCAGGATATTCCGCGACTTTGGACAAATGCCTGGTATTACATATATAACAAGATTCATTATATTTATAACACATATATTTTACATGTACTCACGTTTTAACGTAAAACTAGGTTTGGATTTTGCATTCTGTCGCAATGGCTATGTATACCATACACACTATGACGCTGAAAAATATATACCGTTAGGAAGCCACCAGCATTTAGGTGATAATATTGCTGCTCTCCTTAAAAGTTTAGGACATGCACCTGAAATCAACGACATGGAGGTATATACATACATACATATCATTCAAATACTACAAAGTAAAGTTTTATGTTCATAAATAACTCTTTCAATTTTTTAGGCAAACGCTGCTGGCCAAGTTGTATTTTTTGATTATCTAGGATGGTTTATGGTAAGCTATTCTTATACAGCAAGCATTTTCCTCAATCTTTTTACGATTGCGCTAGCAATATTCAGCGTAGTCATCTTCATCGGACGACTCTTAAGATGTGAGACTCTTTGTTTGTATATAACGCTATTGTAATATTTAAAATTGTACATTAACTCATGTAAATAATTGCTCTTCTTGCTTAATACCTGTACTACACTACTTTCATTCTTTTGCACAAAGCTTTGCTTTAATCAAAGATGTACTCATTTATTAAATCTAAAATGACGAAAGGCAATCGAATGGATAGTAAGTCTCTGAATTTTTAGGGTCTTGGTTGCCTCAAAGTACAAATATTGTAGGAAAGAAGTTTGAAAAAATAGACATACCAACACTTGTAAGGAGAATGAACCCAAATAACCAGAGAACAAGAGAAGTAAATGTACAAAACACAACAACGTATGTAGAAACGGAAGATCCAAATAAAGATGCTAATGTACTTAAACAAGGAACAGGTAAACCTTTATGAACCTTCGCTTTTTGTAAATATTTTGAGATATTTTTTTATATAAAAAAAAATCAAATGCTGTATAAACAATTTATATTTACTATGAGACATTTGTCGATTTTTAAAAATGTATATTTCACTTGCAAGCCCGCACTTTTCCAATTGTACAATTTATAGTTTAATTATGCTGATTGAACTATATGTATATTTTTCTTTCACACTTTTTAACGCTCACAGCACTGCAATTAATCACATATTATGTATATATAAAAAATGTAAAAGCACTCAATTGGTGATAGTCAATACTCGTATGTTTACTTTTATGTTGCTTATATTATTATTTTAAAATTTATGATGTATAGGAAATGTCACGGACGACAAAACGGAAAATAAGGATGACAGCGAAAATCCTAGGTCAAAGGAAACAAGAAAATCGATTCATTATTTGAAATCTCCCAGTAAAATATTATTACTTTGTTTATTAGAATCATATTTATCTTTAGCAACTATCGCTCCTCAAACTTTCTTTTCTTCTTCTAAATATTTACATTTACATATAAAATCTATGTATGTATATATCTACAAATTGAAACATAATATATGTAACTTTCTATACATACTTCCTTATACTATATTCATATAATTTAATTCATTACATTATATTTATGGTTGTGGCTATTTGCAGGTACTATATCTGCGAATGATTGGCTATTTGCAGGTACTATATCTGCGAATGATTGGCTATTTGCAGGTACTATATCTCCGACAGACGCAAAGCCTTCTGCGCATGCGCGTGAACTGTCACTGTCAGCGTGTTTACTGTTAAAATTTTGTTTTAAACCTCTTAAAATTTAGTTCGAACTCGTAAAGTGACGTAGAGTAAAAAAATATAATCCAAATTAGTTAATATTATTAATTGTTAGAAAATTATTATCATATACAACGTATAATACTATGGGGGATGAACGAATGAGACGACTGGCATGTTAATGCACGTGTTTTATTTATGACAGCTGAAGGCAGAGTGAGTAGCTAGCTCCAAATACAATCGAGTTGGTCCCCACTCGCAGGAAGGTGACCAAACTCGACCATGTCGTATAGCGAGCCGCCACAATACCTACATACAAGTACAAGCCGCGAACTAGCTAAATTATATAAATCTATTATAATGTGGGAAATTTATTTGCCTCATGTATAATTAACGATTGATTAAACAAGTCTAGCATACATTAAATGTAAGAAATTATAATCGGATTATAAGTTCACGCGCATGCGCAGAAGGCTTTGCGCCGGTCGCAGATATAGTACCTATAAATAGCCAATAATTCGCAGATATAGTACCTGCAAATAGCCACAACCTATATTTATTCAAAATTTCTTCTGCACACTTCATCCCACTTTAAATTACATAACGGCTATGGTAAAATTATATGCATACTCACTTTATTCTCTAATAATCAATGTTTGAATTTGATATTTCTACGCAGCTTCAACCTATTTCATTTTTTCTTGAACGTCTATTTTTACTATGCTTATTCTCTCGCTGTCTCTGTTAAACTAATAATACTGAAACACTTAAAAATCAAATTAAAATATAAAACATTCATTAGGGGCTGTGTTGATCGAATTTACGATCGCAGTCGCCGCACAAGTAGCCGGCATGGGTGCCGCGATGGCTGTCGGATCGACAATATCAGCAATAATAGACACAGCAGCGTCATTGGCGATGCCATGGTACTCCAATGTTTGGCTCATCTTCCCCTTGTACTGGCTTCCATGTGCTGCCGCCTACGCACTCGTACCACACTTAGTAAACATGTGGAGAGCAGAAAAGGTACATCCAAACTGAACATCACTACATATGTATATAAACGCTAATAGATTTTCATTCGGCTTTTATTATATTTAATATTATGTACAGAGAGGTTTATCACTGGCAACGACCACCCAAATGAATCTGATCGCAGCCATGATACCGTGGATTTTTATTATGTTTGTGATGACATGCCAAGGTACACGATCCGCTTCGGTTTTCTTACTTCCCGTACTGTGCGGTGGTATAGCGCATTTGGTCATACAATTGACTCCTTTATATGTATCTGGTATGTACGATGCACATGTAAAATGATTGAATATGTTCCAAATATCAAAATTTATTAATTCGTCTATGCATATTTTAGTTCACAAGTGGATTTGGGTATACCTGTTGATACATATACCGTCGCTCTTATTCACTATGTATTTGATGCTCATTGGGTACATGTTCTTGATACCGGTCATGGCCCGTTCGGGAACGATCAACAGTGATGTTTACATAGGATTCGTCTCTTCTTTGTTGTGTCTATATGTGACCAGTTTTATAGTAAGATTATTTGCATGTTTCTTATTATTATTATGTAATTGAAAAAACTATGTTTAATCTACATACGTATTACACTTACAGATGCCGTTGATGAATCTCGTGAGAAAGCAGACTGTCATTCTATCATTCCTTGCGACATTCTGCGCAACAATGATAATAATTACATTGTCGTCGTCCGTTGGTTTTCCTTATAGAGCTGGCCCCAATGAACCCGCACTACAAAGATACTGGATCATGGTAAGGCAAACTTATACGGGTCTACCTCACGGGACCGAAAGTGAAACGCCCGTAAACGCAAATATCGGAAGGCAAAGATCGAAAATCGAAAGATCTCAAGTCGAAAGATTAAATACAAGGGTCTCTCTCCCCGTCGTATATACTCACTTAATTTGCGCGAGCAGGATACAACAGGCACAAGAGGAACAGGCTTTTCCTCCCGTATTCTGCGCGCGCACATTAAACAAGGCTGTATGACAAAAAGAGAGATAATTTCACCGCATGCCATTCATATATATTATATATACATAGTACCGTTTGCCATGCACCCTTTTTTTTTGATCTTTCGACTTAAGATCTGTCGATTTTCGATCTTTGCGTTTTCGGGCGTTTCACTTTCGGTCCCGTGAGGGATATATATATATATATACTAGCTGTATTACCCGGCTTCGCTCAGTGTTTATAATATAAACCGCTTAAACATGACTAAGCTAATTTAATTAAAAAAAAAAAAAAATTAAAAAAAAATTTAAAAATTTAAAAAATAAAATAAAAAAAAAATAAAAAAAAAATCAAAAAAAAAAATAAAAAAAAAAATAAAAAAAAAATCAAAAAAAAAATCAAAAAAAAATAAAAAAAAATCAAAAAAAATTTTTTTAAAAATCAAAAAAAAAATCAAATTTTTTTTTGCCTTCTAGGGCTTCGCCCTCGGCGCCCCCCTGAGCCTTTGCCTTCTAGGGCTTCGCCCCTCCACGCCCCATGAGCAATTGCCGTTTAGGGCTTCGCCCCCATGATCAGTTGCCTTTTAGGGCTTCGCCCCTCCGCGCCCCCATGATTAAAAGCCGTCTAGGGCTTCGCCCCCCTAAGTTAATGCCTTTTAGGGCTTCGCCCCCCGCGCCCCAAAGATTAATTGCCGTTTAGGGCTTCGCCCCCCTTAGTTAATGCCTTTTAGGGCTTCGCCCCTCCGCACCCCCATGATTAAATGCCGTCTAGGGCTTCGCCCCCCTTAGTTAATGCCTTTTAGGGCTTCGCCCCCCGCGCCCCCAAGATTAATTGCCGTTTAGGGCTTCGCCCCCCTTAGTTAATGCCTTTTAGGGCTTCGCCCCTCCGCGCCCCCATGATTAAATGCCGTCTAAGGCTTCGCCCCCATGATCAGTTGCCTTTTAGGGCTTCGCCCCCCGCGCCCCCAAGATTAATTGCCGTTTAGGGCTTCGCCCCCCTTAGTTAATGCCTTTTAGGGCTTCGCCCCTCCGCGCCCCCATGATTAAATGCCGTCTAAGGCTTCGCCCCCATGATCAGTTGCCTTTTAGGGCTTCGCCCCTCCGCGCCCCCATGATTAATTGCCGTCTAGGGCTTCGCCCCCCTTAGTTAATGCCTATTAGGGCTTGCGCCCCATGAGGCTGGGCCCCCCGGGCCCCCTTCGGGGCCCCACGGGGCTGCGCCCCTTGTGGCGCCCCCTTTTGAGCCCCATGGGGTTGCGCCCCATGAGGCTGGGCCCCCCGGGCCCCCTTCGGGGCCCCACGGGGCTGCGCCCCTTGTGGCGCCCCCTTTTGAGCCCCATGGGGCTGCGCCCCATGAGGCTGGGCCCCCCGCGCCCCCTTCGGGGCTTCACGGGGCTGCGCCCCTTGTGGCACCCCCTTTTGAGCCCCATGGGGCTGCGCCCCATGAGGCTAGGCCCGCCGGGCCCCCACGGGGCTGCGCCCCTTGTGGCGCCCCCTTTTGAGCCCCATGGGGCTGCGCCCCATGAGGCTGGGCCCCCCGGGCCCCCTTCGGGGCCCCACGGGGCTGCGCCCCTTGTGGCGCCCCCTTTTGAGCCCCATGGGGCTGCGCCCCATGAGGCTGGGCCCCCCGGGCCCCCTTCGGGGCCCCACGGGGCTGCGCCCCTTGTGGCGCCCCCTTTTGAGCCTCATGGGGCTGCGCCCCATGAGGCTGGGCCCCCCGGGCCCCCTTCGGGGCCCCACGGGGCTGCGCCCCTTGTGGCGCCCCCTTTTGAGCCCCATGGGGCTGTGCCCCATGAGGCTCGGCCCCCCGGGCCCCCTTCGGGGCCCCACGGGGCTGTGCCCCTGTTGGCGCCCCCTTTTGAGCCCCATGAGGCTGGGGCCCCACGGGGCTGTGCCCCTTGTAGCGCCCCCTTTTGAGCCCCATGGGGCTGCGCCCCATGAGGCTGAGCCTCCCGGGCCCCCTTCGGGGCCCCACGGGGCTGCGCCCCTTGTGGCGCCCCCTTTTGAGCCCCATGGGGCTGCGCCCCATGAGGCTGGGGCCCCACGGGGCTGCGCCCCCCGGGCCCCCTTCGGGGCTGCGCCCCTTGTGGCGCCCCTGGCGGGGCCCCATGAAGCTACTCGCCTTGCGCCCCCGCGGGGGTGAATCCATTGAAACGAAAAAAAAAATCGGCGCCCATGGATCGAAAAAAAAAAAATCGAATCACGTGTTCGATGACGTCACCGATCTACGGACGACGACGACGACGAAAACCAAGGATACATACATACATACAAAGTCTCTTTCCAAATTATAGATTAGATATATTCCAATCATTCAATTAACTTTCAGCATTCGGACCGTCAATTCTTCAATGAATCTCAAATTATGAGAAAACGTGAAACTGGGTATTTCGTATTGAATTTGGACCGTAACAGCCCCCGCACCATACCGTTGAAAGACAAAAAAGCCGTTATGCCACTTAGGAAAGATTGTCAAGATGAACTTTACTGTGGATTACCCTTGTACATGACCAGAATGATTCCTCTTAGGTAACTAATTTGAAACATGCATTCTGCCGTAAAATATCAATCACTTAAGGTTTCTTTATAATATATTTTTAATTTCAGTGCCGCTAGCAGTTGGATTCCGGCACTACCACCGAGCCAGCCATTCGATACCGAATTAATATTAAAAAACCGATGCACATCCACTCCAAACATCAATACAAAATGTGATTTGGAATTAGTATTGAAAGGTAATGCTAATTTTATTTAAACATACATACATAACATAAAAATAAATTATTTACTATTATATTACTTTTTATATATATACATATATAGGGCCAGACCGTATGACACTTACGTTTGCACCTCGAGAAGGAGCAAAGCTTGTTTCCTGGAGTGTGCCGTCACCAATTCGTCCATCAGGAGAATGGAAAGGAAGACCATCTTATTACATGCATATCGTTCGGGGAGAACGGAATGGGGATTACTATGTTAATTTGACATTTGAAGTTAGTTCTTTTTTGACTTTCTAATATACATATGTGTGTGCATAATTTTCTTAATACTTCTTAAAATTTCAGGTCACTTCTGAGCAAAAAGCTGGAAAGCCAATTTTGGATATAGGATTAGCAGGAAACCATATCCATTATGAAAAAGATAGAACAAAACAATTCCAAGAGTTCCTCGATAGTTTCCCCGACTGGACAATGATGACTGGTTGGATAAGCGCGTACAAAGCCTATGTGTTTTAAGCATACGTATTTGAATCGAATGAACATGTATGAATTTCGAATGATTATATTTGAGTGTTTTAGATAGTCAAGACAAAAAAAAATAGTTGTGTTTTATTATGAACATTTCTGCTACTATTCATCATTATTTTTAAGTCATTATTTTGATACATTGCAAGTGATCTCAAACATTGTACATTAATGTTACCATCTTACATATACAATGCTTACAACACCAAATCATTGTAAAAGCATTTCGACATTTTTTCCTGTTATTTTTTTTTTGTTTTTTTGTACTAGTTAATAAATAATAAAATTAAGTTTTCAGTAAATAAAAATACATCTTTTTAAAATAAATTACCTTGTCATTTAATTTTCACTCGTCGAAAGTATCGTCTCACAGAATATTGTACCATTTTTAAGTATGAAATATATACATGTACACAGTTTTATGAATAATAAAGTAACATTTAAAATATGAAAATGTGCCGTCGATGAAATATTTATATATGTATGTACATATTATACAAATTTAAATTATATATTGCACTCATTGATATTAATTACTTAAATATCATTGGTTTATCATGCCTGCTTGAACGAGCGCTTGGCGTGCAGCATTATTAATATGTCGAAACCGATTTGAACCCAAAAGAATTCCACCATACCTACCAAACAAACCAAACTCAATAATGTTAATTTAAACAACTTGTAGTATATTCATTGCATATACATAGAAGCTAAAAAAAAAAATTAAACTTACCATCTAGAAACGACAACTATGACATTATTCAAATTAAGCAATTCCAAAAGATGAAGCAACCGAGAACCGGCTGCTTTTTCACCATCGTCGTCGTAATCTCTATGTGTACCAAAACGCCAAGCTAAAATGTTGTGAGTCGCCTCAGCTATTTTGGGTTCCTTTTTCAATGTATTAAGAACGACTCTAAAACAAAATGAAAAACATAATATGGTACAGCAACAATGAATTTTATTATATGTAGTCAATCAGGGCCGCGCCTAGGAGTTCAGCCGTCTGTGTACAAACTTAAAGCGGCCGCTCTTTAATTTTATAAGCATTTGTATAAATCATATGAATTCAGGGTAGTGTTGAAAATTATAATAACAATAAAAATTAACCAGAAAACCAAAATGTTTAGTTCTGAACAGGACCAGACGACAATAGAGACTGAAAGTTTTCTAGATCATTCATGAAATATTATTTTTACCCCCAATCCCACATCTATAACACTGTTCTTTCGATGACCAACCAATACTAAACATCCTTGAATAGAATAGAACTCTATGCGGACGGAAGCTATCCCGTTATTTCCCCGAATTCTAGTTTGGGTGTGTTACAAGTTTACAACAAGACACAAATATAAGACAAGCTTAATGCATTTAAAAAAAGTACGATGTCTCGTTTTATATTTTTTGAGGAATATAATTTTTACGACTCTCTGTTCTTTCGGCCGCCTTAACACAATGGTGGCCGCTGACTCATATTTGTATCATGCTGGGTGCACAACGCTTAGTGGCCGCTGGTACATATATGATTTACGACTGCACGAACTGTTTCAGTCCGCTGATATTTATTCATTTTATTTATTTTTATTTAATTTATACCAGGAAGGCCTAACAGGTAAACCCAATGCGCCTTCCTGACCAAAGACAATTATATAAACATATATTTACACCATCCATATATACACAAATACTTACACGTGTACACAAATACACATACATACATACATAAACATAAAAATACACATATATACATATACATATACATACATACACACCTACACATAATATATTCACATATACATATATATATATATACACACACATACATACACATAAATAAAGATAAATTACTCATATATATAAAAATAAAAAATAGCATACATATGTATATAAATAAAGATAAAACCAACATACATACACATTATGCTAAACAATAATATTACAAAATGAAAACAACATGTGCAAATATGTAGCTAGATATATTTTTGTATCATGTTTGCGTCAATTGTTTGTGGCCGATAATACAATTATGTATCACGTTTTCGTTTATGACGAAAACGAAAACGTGATACAAATATATATCAGCGGACTGAAAAATATATTCTGCACGAAAAATATATTCGCGCAGTCGTGAATCATATATGTATCAGCGGCCAGGAAGCGTTGTGCACCCAACATGATACAAATATGAGTCAGCGGCCGCCATAGTGTTAATATTTCAGCGGCCTGTTTCCGTTGCACACATTTGTACATGTGGTAGGCGCGGCCCTGTAGTCAATATTATATAATTTGACACTTACTTTACCTGTTCCTCACATCGCAAAACAGCGACATGAGCCTGAAAATAACTTTTTCTATCTTCTATCGTTTCACCGTGTATAATTAAAGGACATTCAACAGACTCTTCAAATAATACCTGAATCAAAATAAATTCAAATTATTTCAGGACAAAGCATATTAAAAAAATTTTCAATTAATGTCTCACAATCGATTCAGGCGTCTGTAAAACTGCAGAATGTCCAGGCACATTTACATCTGGTTCATAAATTCCAATCATCTCTCGTACCTTTTCGATACATTGAAACAACATAATCTCTCCTAAGTTTTCTCTAAAATTGTAACAAAACTTTTTAAAAAAATAATTTGAATAAAGACTCCAAACAATGCACAAAATGTTACTTTACAATTGTTTGGCATTAAAACTTTTACATACGCAAATACTTCATTTAAAGCTTTATATATTTTTTCCTTTTCGTCTTTATTCAAAGTCGGCGCTGACATTTCAAAGATCGGCGGTGCCTTAGATGGATAATCTTTAGGAATTGTAAAACATAAATTAACGATTGTAGTTCCGTGTGATATTTCTATGCTGTGTCCTCTTTCACCGCCACTACCCATATTCCAATCTGACCCATATATAGCATTAAGAGTTTCCATTTCATCTGCCTGTAAAGAATTAGCACGAATATTTCAAATTATAAGATATTATTTGTCAATACATAATTTTAAAAATAATATTTAAATATACCTGTTTCGCTATATCGTCCATTGTGCAATGTTGTAAAGTTGGAAATATTATAACCTCAAATAATAATAAAAAAACAATCACATCTACTTGCAAAACAAAATTGCGATAATTTTCACGTCAGAATAGTTGAAAAATTGGACTCGTAAAATATATTTTGCCGATAGTACAAATACGAAACAAAAACAGCAAAACACATTTCAAGAAGGCGCCACGGAATGCCAGATGGTATGTATTTGACAATTGTCATAACGCAACAATAATATGTGCATACCTACATATAGGGGAATTATCTATTTCCATCGCACAGCCGGTTCGGTGATTATTGGTCACAAAGCGCTCGCCCAAAAGTCACTAAAATCTATATAACGGAACATCTGGCAGCCCAAGAGTCCATCATACTAACGAGAACTCGAGTGCCAAATATTCCGTATTCGCGATTTTCATGGTAAAAATTGTCTTTTGGGCGATCGCAATGTGACTAATAATCCAATTACCGCACAGTCTTAGGACCCAAACGCACTTGCGATTTTCTGTCGTGCGATCACCTAGCCGCAAAAATAGTATCTACTAAAAATTATTATTTTGAATAAAAATATTGTAACGTAGAGATTAGGTGGGTGGCGCTCGTGGACCGATGACTTACGAGCGCTAGTCACCTGATCTCTCATTCGCGCCAAAATGACCTCGCCGTATGATTGAGCCATATGCAACGGCCAATGGGATCGCCCCACTCATCGACCAATAGTTTAAATGTGTATGTATGTATGTGTGTTGTGCCCAACGGGTATAAATATGGGGCGCTCTCAGCCTGAAAACGAATAAACACCTTCTACAACCCTCCTGCGTCTTTCTCTCCGATTCTGGAAGCCCCCTCTTCACGCCCACGCAACAATATCAATAATTTTATTTTACTACCGCCATCTATGTTTAAAACTAATAAACAAACGGTGGATAAACGTCAACGACTGTCTCGCCGGGCAGATTTAAAACGCGTCTTACATGATATTTTTGCACCATCGTAATGGCGGAGGATCCATTTACTTATATTGATGACCAAAATGAGCAATATGGCAAAGTATGAAAACGATCGAATAAGAGGCAAACTTTTTCCTGAATTATAATCGTAAGTGAAACGTAAAGGAGGTAAGTAATAATAATAAAAAGATGCAACTGGCCTCTACGAACAACGTGATTGTCGCAGAATAAAATGCGTCATATAGACAAGTATAACCCGCGCTTACAGATATACGTTCCTCGGGTGGTATAGACTTCCTCCATTTCGTGTATTTATACCTATATACTATTCTAGATTAAAATATATATGTAATAATTCATCAAAGTTCTTAATACTCATTCTATAGAAATCGAAAATTTTCTTGGGAAGACTTAAATCAAATCTAGCTGAATTTTATGAAATACTTCTTTTTGAAGCCTCTGTTTATGAAGTTTTTTACGCTTTTCTTTTACTTTTAAGCGCAAAAACACAACGCGTTTCTGTAAAATCCATTTTGAAACTGATAAAGTTCCGGCTGTTTAGTCGCAAGTGCGTGCACCGTAATATTTTTTTGCGATTGTTTCTGTCGCGCGAAAAAATGATCGCGCGACAGAAAATCGCAAGGCACTAGACCTTATGCAGCATTCTAGCGTTTAATGTCTAAGTTTCGCATTCATACATTATCACTAGCAAGGCATATTGATCGAAAATCTTTTTATTCGGGCACAGAGTATGTATTAATTCTATTATTCAATAAAAATATATGTATTAAGTGTGAATTAGGATTTATTAAGTACCGATAAGAAAATATTAATAAGTACTTAATTTTTGCGTAACAAACAAAATCAATAATTATATCAAACGCGATGACAGGAGCTTAAATATAACTCGAGATAACTTGTCTCGTATATCTATGATACTATAATTAGTATCCAACTGTTCTTCGCCTGAACTACATATATTATATAGTCTACTTTACATTACATCCAAAAAAGTGTTTCTGTTTTGTTTGTTTTTCTGTTTGTTATCAGTTTCGCTCATCTTCACAACATGTACAGTGATAATAGCAGTGATACTAAAGTGAAACTAAAAAAAGATCACGATCGCAATTTGATATCATGGTGGTGGCCGATAATTGTATTGGCATCATCCTGTCTTATTTTCTACTTAATCCATCTTCAAGATCATGTACTTCCACCAGTTGTAACCATTAGGGAATCGGCACGTATTTTTATTTTATTTCATTGTTCTAATACTTTTTATGATGTCAGTAGATACGAATTTCATTACTCACAACGTAAACTTCCAAAACAGAGATTATGATATTATTTACAATCTTACATTGTGGATTATACTAATCTGCCACATTTTATATCCATTTATAATTCTTGAAAAATTTATTACCTTCAGCACAAGGTCCAGGAAAACATAGTCATAGTCAAGACCGATATTTTTTAATAAAAATTATTATTTTTATCAATATTGTAAATACTATAAATTAAAATTGATAAATCATACATTTTAAGATAATTATCTAAGGTCAAAAAGTTATCAGTCAAAATGATTCAACATTTTTTATCAATGCATTATAGTATTATTTCTTAAAATTTGCAGTGATGTGTAATGATATCAATATAACGTTTTATTTCATATTTCATGTACATATTTGAAGACTGAAAATCCAAGCCTATTCAGCGGAGAAAGATCAAGGGATTTTTTAAGAAAATTGACAGCATTAGGTCCAAGAGTAGTCGGAAGTAAAGCAAATGAAATAGATGCTCCCGAATTGTTAGAACGAGAATTACAAAAAATTAAAAATAATTCTCAGTCACAGACTATAGATATTGAGGTGAAAATTGTCAACACTGTTTTTAAAAAAAATATAAATGAACATACAATTAGCATTTCTGGTACGATTTTAGCGCCAAAAAGGAAGCGGATCCTATCAATTGGATGAAGACTATGTTTACACAAACATATATAACAACATTCAAAATGTCATTGCTTTGTTACGGGGTAGTAGTGGGAAACATAGTATTCTCTTCAATTGTCATTATGATTCAGTCCCTACCAGCAGAGGTCTGCCTATTTATTTATCTCTATCATACTACGCAGGAATGTCAAAGTACAATTATTCTTAAAATTTAAATTTCAGGTGCATCAGACGATGGCATTTCTTGCGCAGTAATGATAGAACTACTGCGAGTGCTTTCAACATTCCCAGTGAAATTAACTCATAGCATCATCTTTCTCTTCAACGGCGCCGAAGAATCTTCTTTACACGTACTTTTTCCTAATATTCAAACTTATCCATAATCATTCGATCAACTTTTGTAAACTTGTTTCACTTTTAGGGATCACACTTGTTTTTGAATCACACATGGGCGAAAAATTCACGCATAGTACTCAATTTAGAATCTGCCGGAACCGGAGGCAGAGTTGTATTATTTCAATCGGGACCTGAGAACGCTTGGTTGTTCAGAGTATGTAGAATTCTGTTTGTTATATAAAAGTTGTTCATACGTATATTATTATAAAAAAAATCTTTTCAGTATTTTGCGCGCCTTGCACCGTATCCACATTCTCAAGTAGTTGGTGAAGAATTGTTTCAAAATGATTTCATTCCATCTGATACAGATTTTAGAATATTTCGCGACTTTGGAAACATGCCTGGTATAATTTTTACACTTCGATTGTATTATGTTTTATCAAATTTGCGTGACAAAAAAATAAATCACATTTTTAAAAAATAGGACTAGACTTTGCTTTTCTACGAAACGCTTATTTATACCATACCAAATATGATATCGAAGAATACATACCGGCTGGAAGTCATCAACATCTTGGCGACATCTTACTTGCGATTATCAAAGAATTAGGACACGCTCCAGAACTTGATGATATGGAGGTGTTTATAAAATATAAAACAATTTAATGACATCAAAGGTGAAAATTTTTATTTAATTTTAGCTGTAATTTTAGGGGAATGCTGCTGGTCAAATGGTATATTATGATTATCTCGGATGGTTCATGGTATACTACTCGTTCGAAGCTTTTATAGCAATTAATATCATAACGGCACTACTTGGGGTTCTGAGCATCGTCATTTACATTGGAAGACTTTTAAATTGTACACAATCAAAAGTTTCAGATTTTTTAATATATTTATTTTATTTATTACGCTATCAAAAAGTATTGCTACCAGTGGCGACTCGTCCTAATGGGCTGCCGGGCTGCAGTCCCTCCTATAAAATTCTAAGATATATGTTTAATAATACATTTAATATTTTATTTATTAATGATATTTTTTTTATTAGTTGGATGGACGAACTATTGGGGCCTTCGACAGAGTAAATATTACTTACAATATCACCCATATCCAAAAGGGTGATATTGTAAGTAATGTTGACCGTTTCGAAGACCCCACTAACTTTTATGGTGACAGATGAATTAAAATGTTGCTGTACTGGCTGTAAAGTGTTACAGCGCCGCGCTGAACGCTGCGCAGCCCGGAGTTTCGGAACGAGAAAGAGAAAGAGCTATTTGCAACTGCAGATAGCTCTTTCTCTTTCACTCACTCTGCCGTTTTGGGCTGGACAGTCGGCAGCCTTCGCCTGTTAAACGACATTCATCTGTCAGTTTGTTTAAGATTTCGCGCGCTTGATCTTACATTTGATTAGTTGAATCGCACGATCACAGCTTTATTCGTTTTCGTTACTCTTAATTGGTTGTGTACGAGCCCTCATCAAATCTTCGGTGAGTCGTTTTCATTTTGATAACAGCAAACTTTTTTCAAATCTGTTTAACTTTTTCTCGTAATTTTTATTTAAATATATTAAGATTTTTTTTCTTTTAAAAATGGAACAACAAAAGAATTCAGTAAAATATTTACAAAATTTGCACTTTTCGCGACTAGAACTTACCGAAAAAGTCGCTATAAAAGCATTACGCTGCCTCACTCCCAATTTAATTATTTCACAGCCTGCAACTAGTAGATCTTTTAGTTACTCGCGAAAATTTAATCCAGACATTTAAAAAAAATACAATTGGTTAACGAGATGTACAGAAAAAAACGCGTTATTTTGTTATCCGTGTCTTTTGTTTGGAGGCGAGTCGCCAGGCGAAGCATCTTGGACGAAAACAGGAGTTATTGACTTAAAACATTTAAACGATAAATTTAAAAACACGAGGGAAGTGTCGAACACTTAAAAAATGTGTGTAATCTCACGATTTTGGTAAGCTTGTCGGCGGGAAATAGATAAGCATAACGAAAACGTCAAAAAAAATCGGGATGTTTTATTTAAAATTATTGATTGCGTTAAATTTTGCGGTAAATTTGAAATGCCAATGAGGGGACACGATGAAACAGATAATTCAAAAAATCCAGGAGGTTTTCGGGGGCTTCTAGAATATTCACAAAATTTCGACGATTCTTTAAAAAAATATTTTCAAACTTCTTCGGTTTTTAAAGGGACATCAAAAAATATTCAAAATTAAGTTTTAGATTGTATTTTGAACGTGTGTAGGGAACAAATAAGTGCTGAAATAAAAAAAGCAACTTATCTAGCTGTTATGGCAGATGAAACAACCGATGTATCGATGCATTGTCAACAGGTTAATGTTTTTCGTTACGAATTAGGGGGTTAAGTTTTTGAAAGGTTTTGGGGTTTTTTTTTAATCCGCGTCGGGAAACCAGCAAGAACGAATTTTTTTTAGCAATCTTACTAGAGTACCAGCGTATTTTTCGAAATCTTCATCGCGTTTGGACGCACCCCTTTAATGGGTGGTGAATTTTGCTAGTTTTTTTTTCAATAATACTTAAATCCACATGTAAGTGGTCGTACGCCAAAAATTGTGCTTATTTTGTCCTGTTATGACATGATAGAATAATTGTGGTGACATTTTTTAGACATCTTTTCAGTGCAGCCCCGCCACTAAAAATTATCACGAGCCGCCACTGATTGCTACTTATTTATTACTTTGTGACGTTTTTATGACCTACATACATATATGCAGGGCCGTTGAGAGGAATCTCGGGCCCTCGGGGAAAATTAATTCCGGGCCCTATGGAAAACTAAAAAAAGATCTTATTGATATATTTTTAATTTGGGAAAAATCTATCAGAACTATTAGAAAAACACCTATGTATATGTTGGTTGCTATTTTTTTAAATAATTGAATAAGAAAGTGTGATATAACAGGTACGATTTCACATGAACACAATGAATACTTGGATCGAAAAATAATAAATATTTAGCATGAAATAAATGGTAAACGGACTACTAGTCATATGTGAACCAGTCACAGGACAACCGGTCGCTCTAGATCGGTCACACGTGATTACCCGTCACACTAAAACTGGTCACGAGAAACTGGTCACACCCTAAAACTGGTCACGAGAAAACTGGTCACACCTTAAAATCAGTCACGAGAAAACTGTTTGTCTGATTTTAGGGTGTGACCAGTTTTCTCGTGACCAGTTTTAGTGTGACAGGTGATCATGTGTGACCGATCTAGAGCGACCGGTTGTCCTGTGACCGGTTCACATTTGACTAGTAATCACCGAACCGAAATAAATGGGTCTACCTCACGGGCCCGAAAGTGAAACGCCCGAAAACGCAAATATCGGAAGGCAAAGATCGAAAATCGAAAGATCTTAAGTCGAAAGATAACAAAAGGATCTCTCCCCCCGTCGTACATACTCACTTAATTTGCACGAGCAGGATACAACAGGAACAAGAGGAACAGGCTTTTCCCCCCGTATTCTGCGCGCGCACATTAAACAAGGCTGTATGACAAAAAGAGAGATAATTTCACCGCATGCCACTCATATATATTACATATATATACCATGCACCGTTTTTTTTTCGATCTTTGCCTTCCGATATTTGCGTTTTCGGGCGTTTCACTTTCGTTTCCGTGAGGGAGACCTGAAATAAATAACATACATGTATTTTTATGTAGAATAATATAAAATATCAATATCAGTTAGTTGGATGTCCCGATACGGGGCCTCTCGAGTAGTCCGGACCCTGGAAATTTACCCCGACTACCCCCCCCCCCCTCTCCTCGGCCCTGCATATATGAAATAAATCTATATAATTTGTTGAATTATAATTGAAATTTCTATCAATTTCGATTATTCTAATTTTTATTCAAGGGCCATGGTTACCTCAATGTGGAAAAACATCAAAAAGTAAAAATAACCAATCCAACGTGCCTTTCGAGCGAAATTTTTTCAATACAGATATTAATTCTGTTTCTCGAGATATTACTGACCGAACACATAATGTGTTTAGAGAAAGCGTATCATACAGTGAGTTAAAAAATATGAATATTTGAAAAATTTGATATACAAAACTCCAATTATATTTATCATTAAATTTTTAGATAGCGATATTGTTACAATGCGATTGGGATCAGAAAGTGCAGAAAACTTGGATTATAATGAAAGCACTTCATCTTCTAGTAAATAAAAAATTACCTAAATTATAGCGGTCTCCCTTACGGGCCCGATTGTGAAACGCCCGAAAACGCAAATATCGGAAGGCAAAGATCAAAAATCGAAAGATCTTAAGTCGAAAGATCAAAAAAACGGGTGCATGGTAAACGGTACATACTCACTTAATTTGCGCGAGCAGGATACAACAGGAACAAGAGGAACAGGCTTTTCCTCCCGTATTAATGTGCGCGCGCAGAATACGGGAGGAAAAGCCTGTTCCTCTTGTTCCTGTGGTATCCTGCTCGCGCAAATTAAGTGAGTATGTACCGTTTACCATGCACCCTTTTTTTATCTTTCGACTTAAGATCTTTCGATTTTCGATTTTTGCCTTTCGGGCATTTCACATTGGGGCCCGTGAGGTAGACCCAAATTATAGTAGTATGTCTGTCACTCACCTGTTTAATTTATTCCTCGATCTCCAGAGGCTGTTTTGTGGGAGTTTCTTATAGCCATTGGTGCACGTTTGGCTGCACAATTGGCGACATTTGGCATCGGAGCTGCCGTATCAGCCATCGTAGACGCAGCAGCAACCCTCGCCATGCCATGGTTTGCCAACGTATGGCTCATCTTCCCACTATACTGGTGTCCTTGTCTAGTAGTGTATGCTATCATACCTTGGTTGGTTGACATGTGGAGAGAAAAAAAAGTATGTTAAAAATGAATTACATTTATACCTAAATATAATATAATATATCTTCACGTTAAAAATGCAATACTTTTTTAATAACCAATACACCAAAGAGCAGATGCAGTTTATTAGGTATTACATATACATATGTATATTTACAAATAAATATATTTTTAGAGAAACATGTCACTGAATGCTGTCACCCAAATGAATCTAATAGCAACTCAAATCCCTTGGATAATAATCATATTTGTGATGACTTGCGCTAGTGTAAGATCATCAGTAATATTTATGCTTCCGGTCCTCACTAGTGCAGTTGCCAATATTATAATTCATACTACACCTCTTTATAGAACAGGCAAGTTTACCACCAAAAATTATATACATATTTAATGCTGTATTTATATAATGTTTTATTCTTATTTTAGCCCGACTATGGCTGTGGTTCTATTTATTTATACACATATTTTCATTTTTATACACAATGTACTTCTCGCTACTTGTCTATATGCTATTCATACCAATAATGGGTAGATCTGGTCCGATTAATGGCGATTTATATATCGGAATTGTTACAGTGCTACTATGCTTATACATTTCAAGCTTTGCGGTTTCTATTTCTTTATTATAAAACTATAACGCTTCTTAAATTATCCCTAATAAACACTAAATACCCTAATTTTCAGATTCCACTGATGACTCTTGTAAAGAAACAAGGAATAACTTTCATATTTTTAGTAATTTTCTCAATAGTTATGATAATAATTTCGTTGACCTCATCTGTAGGTCTGCCATATAGGTCTGGTCCTAACAATCCCGCACCTCAGCGTTACTGGGTCATGGTTTGTATATTATATTTCAAATTTAATGATTCAAATTAGTGATATTTCATTAGAAATATGGTTTCAGCACAGCGATAGAATCTACTACAATGAAAATCAAGGAATTCGAGAAGCAAAATCTGGATATTTCATATTTAATTTGGATAGGAATGCTCCACGCACTGTACCAAACTTCAAAATGCCCCTTGAGTCGCTGAGAAATGACTGTGAAGAGGAAATGTACTGTGGATTGCCACTCTATTTAACCAGATTAGGACTACTTGGGTACAACATTCAAACCATTATATAGTTTTTGATTTATTTTTTCAATAAAATTATTCAATGTCAAATTTTTTTAGAGAGAGAAGTAGTTGGATTAAAACTCATCAACCAAATCAACCAATAAAAACTGAACTACTATTAAAAAGTCGTTGCGAAATGGATACAGATGATTCAATGTGTACACTGGAATTCGATTTAAAAGGTTTTTTTTTCGATAATGCCTATTAAATTAAATTAGTGGTGCTTCCTCGTGACAAATTCCAATACTTTCTGCTTATATTTAGAAAAAAAATTAGTTGATTCTTAATGCCTAGGTACTTAAGTAATGGGATTTGGTTTGGTATTCATATTTAGATCAAATCAAATTATCTCACAAAAAATAGTCATCCTATTATATAAAATATTGAAACTCGTTCTTTAAATATTTAGTTGTTGATTGAACTTATTGTTTAATGTTTACCAGTGATTTAAATTAGCGTCGCATTTTGTTAAATAAAGGTCCCGATCGTATGACATTGACATTTGCACCAAGAGATGATGCTGAACTAGTTAAATGGAGCTTAGAAACGCCAGTACAACAGTCTGGAGAGTGGAAAAAAAGACCAACATACTTCTTGCATATAGTAAGTGGTGAAATCACGGGTGACTTTCCACTAGAACTCACATTTAAAGTAAGCGATTTTTTGACTTAATATTTCAACATTGACGCTAATTGAAGATTCACTATTAAAAAAGGTTAATTTGAATTAGGTCTCACCTGAGCAAAAGGATGGAAGTCCTATTATAGACATAGGATTGGCTGGAAACCATGCACACCACGAAGAGAACCGAACAAGTGAATTTCAAGAGTTCATAGACAGTTTTCCAGATTGGACTACGGTTACTGGTTGGATAAGTGCTTACAGGTCTTACGTATTTTGAACTGTTTCAAAATTACTCACCAGACACGTCTATGCCGCAAAAATGATGAATATAATTCCACTTAAATAAATTTATTATTTTATGGATGTAAAGATAAAAAATAATAAATTGTTCCGTTGATTAATGCATTTATTGCATTTGAACTTTGCTCATAAACTGAAATAATACAATATGTACGTTATAAGAATTTAATTAAAAAATTTATTACTACAATTTTTAATTATTTTACTATACAATAATTTAAAATATATTATTAACTAATTGATGAAAGGATTAAATAACTAGTTTTAGATATCCTGACTAAGTAAAAAAGTAATATTTTACATACATACATATGTCCATACATTCTCGTACATTTATTATACAGTATAAGTATGCAGGGCTATAGAATCCGTTAAAAAAAAACTGACTCTTGAAAAACATGCTCTATTCGTTACTTACATATACATACATACAATAAGTTATAAAACATTGTTTTTAAAAGACAGAAATCAGTCAAAATCTCGAGGTCGAATTTTCGAATGATCACAAAACTTCATCTATTGTCACTTCATACATATATAAAGTAAAAAAGGAGTCGAAAGTTATTCGATTTTTAAAACCTCAACTCCTCTGCCAAATATATCTCGACTCTGTGACTACAATTCCGACTCTAACTCCATAACTTACATACATATATGGAAACGTGTGTATATTATATGTGCGTATAATATATTACTAATTATATTTATTTTAATTGTTTTTTTCTAAATTAAAGTTACAACTACATATTTTAATATCAATATAGATATATGTATATTTATTTTATTTTATTTATACATATGTACATACATATATACCAGAAAGCCTAACAATGCGCCTTCCTAGCCAATTAGCCATATATGTATGTATATACACACATAGAGACTGGGAACAACAATAAGTTCCCCGAACCCATGAATAATGCGAAACAAAATTGATCCCATTAACAACCTAATAATATTGCATTATCATTGTATGAATAATTGAAAGATTTATTGTAGAGCTTGGTAAATAAACGTCTAAAACAAAGATAATGAAATTGGCCCCATAAAAGATGATGTGTATAGTATTTTACCAGTTTGAAGTTAGACACTATGGAATAAGGTTCAATGTACAATTTAAGGTATCAACTTTTTTATACTTATTTTTAATAAATTTATTTACTATACATACAATACCAGAAAATTTCAATAATAAACTTTATATGAATACGATAACCCAAATATTGTAACATATTTAATTATTATATGCACAAATAATAAAATGACCATTTTCATTTAGAAAATTGAAACGATGACAATGGATTCAGAAGAATTTCCAAAATCCGAGAAAATCACTACTATGTACAATATGGAGTCCAAAAACTTTGACCACAATAAAAAATTTAGGAAAAGAAAACGCGATCGACATTCCGTATCGTGGCTATGGCCTTTGATATTCTTAGCTGGAGGATGTCTTCTGTATTACATTATACATATTATAGACTACGAGCTCCCTATTGCTATTTCTGCAGATGAAGCAGTAAGTATAGAAAAATTATCATTATTTCAATTAAAAAGTATTGAAGTTATAAATTCAACAAAAATATTGCCTTGTATTACATATTTTGTGGAAAACAAAATTGATTATTTAACTACAATGAAAACTACAAGATTATTTAAAAAAAAAGTAGTAGGTAATCATTTTCAAAGTTCCAAAATTTCCATTGTCATATCGATAAATTTTATATTGACTATAGTAAAACTTTATAATTAATGATTACTCGCTTGAATAAAAAACTTAACCACTATTCCGAGAAATAAAATTTAGTGGAATGACCGATAGTGAATTATACAATAAAAATACCCTAGTAAATTACATGCTCAAAACAAAACAAAACCATTCGTTTTATTGACTATGTTATAAATGAGTCAATCTTATCAAGAATCATGTTTGGTTAAGATTATAATTTTACATGCAAATCTTCAGATTGAACATCCAGGAACATTCAGTGGTGAACGATCACGAGAAAGTTTGAGAATGTTAACAAACCTAGGACCTAGAGTGGTCGGAGACATAGCGAATGAGGTGTATGCTCCAGCTATTATAGAAAATGAAGTTTTGGAGGCTCAATCCAATGCTCACTCGTCACAATCCATCCTCATGAAGGTTAAAAATATTAAAAATAATACTAATTTTTTTAATATTCGATAATTTGAATACAATTACAATAAACTACTTCATATGCATTACAGCGGCAAAAAGGAAGCGGAGCCTATTTCTTAGGATTTAAACCTGGATTTACCAACATTTATAATGATGTTCAAAACGTTTTGGTTATGCTGGAAGGAAGTGAAGGAGAACACTCAATTTTAGTCAACTGTCACTACGATTCGCTTCCAGAAACTGATGGTTTGTATTTGATTGCGAAACTACAAAGTAGATTTTTTGATCATTTTTAACAAAGGAATTTTATAAATCTAGGTGCATCAGATGATGTTTTAACGTGCGCTATTATGATGGAGTTAATTCGAGTATTGTCAAAGCTTCCAGTACGCCTAAAACACAATGTGGTCTTCCTTTTCAATGGTGCAGAAGAAACACCCCTAGAAGTAAGAATTAGAAAACAGTACATATGTGTATTAAATTTTATAATCATATTAAATTCTTAGTTACATTCTATTATTTAGGGCTCTCACCTATTTCTTCAAGACGAATGGGCTAATAAATCACGCATAGTATTGAATCTTGAAGCTGCTGGACAAGGTGGGAGAGCTCTCCTATTCCAATCGGGTCCAAAAAACTCTTGGTTATTTGATGTAATACAAAAAAAAAATATATATATATATACATGCTATAGCTCATTATACGATTTAACATGGAATGATACAATATACATATATTTTCAGTACTACTATCAATATGCACCTCACCAACATGGTCAAATTTTTATCGAAGAATTATTTCAAAGTGGTTTCATTCCATCGGATACAGATTTTAGAATATTTAGAGATTTCGGAAATATGCCTGGTAATTATATCTGATTCAAAATTATTTCAATAATTTTACATATTAAACTTATGTATATTCAATAATTCAATTTGAAGGTATGGATTTTGCATTTGGAAGATACGGACAAATATACCACACAAAATATGACATTGAAGCTTACATACCAGCTGAGAGTCATCAGTATCTCGGAGACAATATCCTTGCTCTTCTTCGACAACTGGGATATGCACCGGAATTGAATAACTTGCCAGTATGTATGCCGTTCTTATTGAGTTACATAAACTTTAAATCAAATAATAAAAATTTTAATTACTTTCATAGGCACATTCTGAAGGTGTCATGGTTTATTATGATTATCTTGGTTGGTTCATGATTGCATATTCAGTGGAAGGTGGTATAGCCCTCAACGTCATTGGAATTATTTTAGCCATCTTCAGTATAGTTATTTTCATTGGACGTCTACTAGATTGTAAATCGAAAATAAATAAACTTTTAATTTTATTTTATTTTTAATTGCGACTAATAACAAATTCTCTAATAGGGTCATGGATGCCTAAGAGCATGGGGATTGTTGGTGAAATGTTTGATAAAGTTATGTGTTGTGAACGAAATTTTGAAGAAACTTACTCGTATGGAACTGGCGAAATTAGAAGTGCAGCTTCTATGCAAACTGCTAAATGCGGTATGTTTTTGCTCAAAATTTTTGATTATCCTTATTAAATCGTTATAATTCTATTTTTATTTGTGTAAAGGTGACGATTCTTATAATGATGTCATCGAAGATATCAAAACGGATTTGAAAAATGAAGCAAAATATGGAAATTCGAATCATCATATGGAATCTTTGGGTACACACAATTTGAATTTCTTGTAATGTCAAACATTTATAATTTAAATTTCGTAAACTAATTGATGTATTTACAATTAGGAGAGGTACTTTTGGAATTTGCAATAGCTGTTGGTGCCCGAATTTTGGGTTATCTGGTGGGAATCGGCCTAACTGCTGTTTTTGCTGCCATCATAGACTCGGCAGCAGACCTAGCGATGCCTTGGTACTCCAACATCTGGCTGATTTTCCCACTATACTGGTGTCCAGCTTTAGTCGCCTGCGCGCTCGTAGTATATCTCGTAGACCTGTGGAGAGAAAAAAAGGTTCAAACATAATTTGACAACATAGTCTAGTTGCATTACTACATTGTTTGATGACTGAATAAATCAATGTTTATATTCAACAGAGAAATATTTCACTCTCAACGACCGCTCAATTGAACTTAGTGGCAATGCAAGTGCCCTGGATTTTAGCGTTGTTGGTACTAACATGTGCAGGAGTCAGATCTGCTTCGGTATTTGTTTTCCCAGTATACTCCGGCGCCATAGTGAACATTTTGATACACATTACTCCTTTATACAAAACCGGTATGTATTTCATGTAAATTTGAACTTAAGCTAATCACCAAATAATAATAATACGAAACAATTAAATTTCAGTTCATGCATGGGTATGGGTACATTTAATACTTCACATACCTTCATTGGTACTCACTATGTATACGACACTCCTGGTATATGTAATGCTCGTACCGATTGCCGCTCGTTCCGGAGTCATCAATGGCGATTTATATATGGGGGTCGTGACTGCATTTGCTACCTTCTACGTCATCAGCTTTGCGGTAGCTTTACTTCCTATTTTATATATCTACAATATAACAGTAAATTGTAATACTTTTTAACATGATAATTGAACAGATTCCACTAATGAGCCTCGTCAGAAAACAATTCATAGTATTGATACTATTAATATTGTTCTCAATAGTGATGATCATAATTGCTTTGTCTTCATCGGTAGGTTTCCCTTATTCAAATGGACCAACTAATCCAGCGCCACAACGATATTGGATCATGGTAAATAATTACCCTAGTGTAAAATATGTATTTATTTTATACTATATATATGGTACATTAAAAATATATTTGTTTAGCATTCAGAGCGTGAATATTATAATGAATTGGGAGCACTTAGAAATCGTGAAACTGGTTATTTCATTCTGAATCAAGATCGTAATAGTCCACGTACAGTTCCGCTCAAAACACGATCATTGCGATCTTTAGCACCAGATTGTGAAACGGAATTATACTGTGGATTACCCTTTTACATGACGAGAATGATACCTTTGAGGTAACTTTTATATTTGGCATACTCAGTTGTTAAAAACACAAATACAACGCAGATTTTTATTTGTGAAATTTTAGCGCGGACAGTAGCTGGGTGCCAGCTCCTCCACCATATATACCTTTTCCGACAGAATTACAAATTTCAGGACGTTGTGCGAATTCAATAAACTCAATATGTAATATGGATTTCTCACTTAAAGGTAACTTGAATTATACACATATAAATAAATATAAATTTTACTTTTAATTAATTCATATTATTCATTAAAGGTCCTGATAGAATGACGGTGACGTTATCTCCTCGTGAAGGTGCCACATTAGTGGCTTGGAGTATACCAACTGCAATAAAAATCACTGGTGAATGGAAAGGAAGACCGTTTTATTATTTACATATTACAAGAGCTGATATGAAGGGCGACTATCAATTGCGACTGACGTTTAATGTAAGTTTAACGAGAAATCATAATATATTTACGTGTACAGTTTTCATGACAATGGTGTAAATAATATATAAATATATGTAAATAATGGTGTAAATAATATGACAATAATATCTGCAATCATTTTTTTTAATTATAAGGTTACAACTGAGCAGAAAGAAGGTAGACCAATACTAGATATTGGTCTGGCAGGAAATCATGCACACCATGTAAAAGATAGAACGAAAGAGTTCCAAGATTTCATAGACAGTTTCCCAGATTGGACGATGGTCGCGGGATGGATTAGTGCTTATAAGTTATATATATTTTGATACATCTAAAAATGAGTAATTTAATTCTTTAGTGCACCTTAAGACGATCATTTTTGTATTCATATTTAGATTAGTATATTTTTTTATATTTATGATTATGTACACTCAAATAAAAATATCTATGTTTAATTACATTATTATTAATCTACAAATAAGTATTGTATGTCAAATATAATTATTATGTGAATAATGTAATCTAACATATTGATTAAATAAATATTTCTTTAATAAATTTTGATTTTTTACTTGCTATTACTACTGCTTCCATTTGCATATCAGTCCTCAAACATCGTAATTCTAAACAATTCAATTGCATTTTCAAAATATATCACTGAACACGTCTAAACTTCCACATAAAAAAACTTCAAAAGCATATATGAAAATACGTCTTAAGATTCCTCAAATATTATTTTATTGTTATATGGATGTTCAGATTAAAACAATAAATTAATTTATTGATAAATGCATTTATTGCATATAACCCTTGCTCCCAGCATAAATGGAAATCGAAAATTTAAATTTAAAATTTGAGAATCAAAAATTTAAAATTATAATAATATACATATGTATGTGTGTATGTATCTTCTTCTTTCCTCGGTGGTGTATCTACCTCATAGCAAAGTCATGCAAAGCATGAGAGCCCAGTTTAACAGGGGATCCAAATTTATATGTGTATATATACATTAGTACACTCAATATAATTTAACATGACTAGTCATACACTTGTACGTATATCATATTATTTTGCTTCACCTTTATTTTACGACCCATAAATGTAAAAATATCCAAGGAACTATTTGGACTTGTATAATTAAATCGAGAAAGATGTATTTTTAAAATCGATGGATAAGTTTAATTTATTTTTTTGTGGAATTGTTATATTAATAGTCCAATGTAAATATGTGTAGGAATATAGCACAACTTGTGCTATTACGAATCAAAACCAGTGATCTCATACATTTCACACCAACTATCATCGCTCCTGTACAAACATGCATAACTCAAGGGCAACGTCCCCTTTGACCATTCCAGAGGAAAGAGTTCATCGCTCGATCGTAAAACGAACGAAACCCAACAGTGATGTCATCAGGAAACTGTAACACGTGTCCTGAAAGACGTTTACACGTGGCACACGACCGCATTCATTCTTGCGCTGACCCCATAGCTATAAAACACGCGCCCCGAAAACAGATCAACACACGTGTCCCGAAAACACGTGCCTCGAAAACAGGTCAATACACGGATAAAACACGTATTCTGGAAACGAAGACAAAGGATCTGCACACGGCACGCTTCAAGCCAGAACGTATATAAAGCTAAGCACCAGCTCCAGACACCAGAGTGAACCTCTGGAGCTCAACCAGCTCACTTCTCCGAAGCTCAACCTCTTCGTACATACAATTACCATTGTAACAATTGAACAAAAATAAACGATTCTCTTACAAACACAAACGGTGACGGTGACCGGTTAAACCGGGACACGGTCAACACACCTGTCCCGCGTACTAAATATGCAGCAACAAACAATTTGAATTATTTCATCTCTTATTTTTAAAATCAGGTTGCAAATGGGAGCCCAAAATTCCTAGCTACGCCACTGTCTTTCCTGTAATACAAATTCAATTCAAAATACAATGTTTGCTTGAGTCATGTTCAAACCAACATGACTCAAGCAAAAGACACATTAAAAAGTTAATTTGAATCCACGAAAAGTGCACTGCATATAACTTATGCATTTTATATTGCTAACAATAAATATATGAATATCTTACTTTAGAAACCCTCTTTAAATGGAATTTAAGTATAACAAATTTGAAAACAATCTACACATACGGTCTATGGAACATTTTAACCAACCTTTTGAAGTCAATCAGTTTATTGATGATAGTAATCAGGAAAATGCTAATGAAGGGAAATGTTTCTCGAAAAACCAATAATTATATAAATTTTTGTTAAAAGCAACTTGAAGAGGAATCGAGAAAATTTACAATCAGTAAACTTTGGTTGGATATTTCCACCCAGTTGCTGCCTCCTAGCCAAAAAATTCTGATTTACATATGTATATACATATTATACATAGTATCTGCTACCTCAGTATTATATGTAAATATTATAATTCTTCATATTATTAGATACATCTATTATATTTGCTCTGTTCTAAATATTTCAAAATTCGGCTTTTCTGAAATGTCTCATTGATTTTTACCTCATTTTCTCTGTAGAACACATTATACTTATATATAAAAATAAATTATTTGATTTACGAACAACTTTTAAGGAACGTTTTATTCATCAAAAAGAAATTACGAAATAAAGATAATGAAATTGGCCTATAAAAGACAATATAAAGTCTTATTACAACGAAATTTCGCACAGTGAAATATGCTTCATTTAGGTGTGATCCCCGAAGCTTTAAGTATGTAACATATTGATACTGTTTTAAAAATCGTAAGTAAAAAAAATATATGTAATTAAGGTATTTACATTAATGGCGATTATCAATTAAATATTGTGCACTTTAAATATGCACATTAAAATAACGTTTCAAAATAATTACATATCTTCATTACGTATACCACAATTAATACCATTTTCAATTCTGTTATTTCATGTAGAAAACTAAAATGATAACACTCGATTCGGAAGATTTGCCCAGCGCCGAAAACGCCAATACTGTTAAAATTAAATCGATTAATCACACAAGAATAAATAGGAAAAGAAAACATAATCGCCATTCAATACATTGGTTATGGCCTTTACTTTTACTGGCCCTTGGATGTCTCATCTATTATTGCGTTCATCTTATTGACTATGTCCTTCCAAGAGTAATTTCAGCTGACGAAGCTGTGAGTATAACTTATCTTATTATTACATACATAACTTGATAAATTTTTCAATATTCTAAAAACATTCCATTGATATTGTAAACTTTATATATACTACAATAAAATTTTACAATGCATGATTGTACTACATATTTCCAAATATGTAGTATTTTTCCAAAAATTGTATGTTTAATTATGGTATTCGTAATCGATGGCATAACTGCAATAAACATATATTACACTATAAATTACACACCAAATGGCCATAAACAACTATATTTTACAACTACAAATATTTAGTGATGACATCAATTGAATTCAAGGAAAACATTCTATGACTTGTAACAATATATAACTTTTAGATTGAAAATCCAGGACTATTCAGTGGTGAACGATCGCAAGAAAGTTTGAAAAAGTTAACAAAACTAGGACCTAGAGTGGTCGGAGATATAGCTAATGAGGAATATGCTCCAGCTTTTATAGAGAATGAAATTTTGGAAGCTCAAACCAATGCTCACTCATCACAATCCATCCTCGTGAAGGTACGGAGTTGAAATTACCACAATTTAGGCACAGCATTAATAATATTTTATGGACGTATGTACATATTGCAGCGGCAAAAAGGAAGTGGTGCATACTATTTGGGATTCAAACCAGGGTTTACAAACATTTATAACAACGTTCAAAATATACTCGTCATGCTTGAAGGAAGTCAGGGAGAACATAGTATTTTAATCAACTGTCATTACGATACAGTTCCGCAGAGTGAAGGTTTGTATACTAATTTAAAATTGATTGTCAAATTTGCCACAATTTATGTCAAACTTATTTTTAAAATAGGTGGAACTGATGACGCTTTACCATGTGCTATTATGATTGAATTGATTCGGGCATTATCGGTATTGCCAACACGTTTAGAACACAACGTACTCTTTTTATTTAATGGTGCAGAAGAAACACCTTTACAAGTAATCGCAATCAAAATGTTAAAATTATACTAATCGCCAAGCAACAAATATTATACATTAATTATTGACCTCACGTTTTAGGGTTCTCACTTATTCTTTCAAGACGAATGGGCCGTTAAATCACGCGTGTTTCTGAATCTCGAAGGTGCTGGCCAGGGCGGGAGAGCTCTACTCTTTCAATCTGGCCCCAAAAACTCTTGGCTGTTTAATGTAATACAAGAAAAAAATACAAATACACAACAACTAACATAACTCAGTGATTAGCGTATAATGCCATCAACTGGGGGTCATGGGTTCAATATCTAGACTCCAGGTCGATCGTTTCCTATCAGAGTTTGCCAAATGATCTGATTTCACTGTTTAAACAGTTCCAAACAAATTGGCAACTTTTTAGGTCCTCTTTTTCCACCATTATTTAAAATTAAAAATAATATTGTTATAAATTTATATAAAGTACATATGTAGAAATTTGGCCATAGGTGTCGCCTTGTGACAAATCCCGTAATGGTACTTTGGTAAATAATTAAAAATTAAAAATTAAATTCAATCAGCAATGATTAATTGTTTAATTTCAGTACTACTACCAACATGCGCCTCATCAGCATGGTCAAATATTCATCGAAGAATTGTTTCAAAGTGGTTTTATTCCGTCGGATTCAGATTTCAGAATATTTAGAGATTTTGGAAAAATACCTGGTAATTATGTATAACATATTAATGTAACATAAATCAATTTTAACATATCAAATTCAGTACTCGACATGTAATCAATTTTGAAGGTATGGATTTTGCATTTGGAAGAAATGGACAAGTGTACCATACAAAGTATGACAAAGCAGATTATATACCTATGGGAAGTCATCAGCACCTTGGGGATAATATTCTAGGCCTTATTAAAAGCTTGGGATTTGCACCAGAGCTAAATGATTTGCCGGTATATATTCCATTTATATTCAACATTTTATAGTTCACATATTTAATCACATAGGGTGACATTGCAATAACCAAATACGATTCCCCGAAATCGAACATTTTTATATACATAATCAAGCAGGTCCACCGAGAAGGGGCGGAAGCAGGAGTTAAAGTTCCAGGGCCCGGACTACTTGTGGGGCCCTGTGTTGGGACGTTCGACTGATCGATATTTATATTTTATATTATTCTACATAAAAATACATATCTTTAATGCTAAATATTTATTATTTTTCGATCCGCGAATTCTTTGTGTCCATTTGAAATCGTTGTACCTGTTATATCGATTCTGTGATTATTGCTCACAAAATACTCCACAAAAACGCCCAAAAGTCACTAAAATCTCTATAACGGAACATCTGGCAACGAAAACTCGAGTGCCAAATATTCCGTATTCGCGATTTTCATCGCAAAAATTGTCTTTTGGGAGATCGCAATGTGCGTAATAATCCAATTACCGTTATATTCTTATTCGATTATTTAAAAAAAATAGCATTTAACATATATTTAGGTATTTTCCTAAGTTCTGATAGATTTTTCGCATATTAAAAATGGGTCTACCTCACGGGCACGAATGTGAAATGCCGGAAAAAGCAAATATCGGAAGGCAAAGATCGAAAATCGAAAGATCTTAAGTCGAAAGATCATTCGATTTTCGATCTTTGCCTTCTGATATTTGCGTTTTCGGGCGTTTCACATTCGGGCTCATCACAGAGACCGATTAAAAATATATCTATAAGTTTTTTTTTGGTTTATCATTATTTTTCCGTGGCCTGGGATTCCTCTCGGCGGCCCTGTAATCGATTATATGTATATCGAGGTCTATTATTGGAGTGCATATTATATTACATGTACATGAACTATTCTCTATATCAAACTATTTTTGTCATGTACAATGTACAAGTTCTTCTGTTAATACAGCGAATTTCGACAAAATACAGTTAACCGAATCAAAATTTTATTTTATTTTATAATTATTTTAAAATTATCTTAGGAAAACACTGATGGTGAGATAGTATATTACGATTACCTTGGTTGGTTTATGATATTCTACTCAGTAGAAGGTGGTATAGCCCTCAATGTCATCGGGATTATCATATCCATCTTCGGTATTGTCATGTGCATTGGACGTCTACTAGACTGTAAATATAAAATTATTATTATTATTCATTTTATTACATAATTGTGAATAATTATAAATAAATATCAGGGTCATGGATGCCGAAAAGTATGGGAATTATCGGGAAAATATTCAATAAAATGATGTGCTGTAAACGAAAAAGTGACGAAGATGCATTTCGTGAAAACCAAGTTGTTGAAGATATCAAAGACGACTTGAAGAGTGATGCAAAATATGGACAACGTAGTCATCATATAGAATCTTTAGGTAAGTATAAATGCAATAAATTTATTAAATATATATATTAATAAACAAATGAAGATCAATTGACGGGCTGAAAACCAGACTGGTACAAGTGACATTTTTAAAAAAATCTGCTTTAAGTGCTAAAATAATAGATTTTTTTAAAAATGTCACTTGTACCAGTCTGGTTTTCAGCCCGTCAATTAACACTCTTCCTAAATAGTAGAATTAAAATATTATGTTATATTTAATATTGAAAGACAATAAATTTTTATAGGAGCAGTACTTTTAGAATTTTTCATTGCGGTTGGTGCTCGTTTTTTGGGTTTTGTGGTAGCAATTTTAATAACTGCTGCCGTAGCAGCAATAATCGACTCGGCAGCAGAACTGGCTATGCCTTGGTATTCCAACGTCTGGCTAATTTTCCCACTCTATTGGTGTCCAGCTATAATCATCAACGCATTCATTGTATATCTTGTAGACTTGTGGCGGGAAAAAAAAGTAAAGTCACACATTAAAAATCACAATCACTTGTTCTATTTTAAAATCCAACTAATATTAAAGAATTATTATATAAATTCAATAGAGAAATATTTCACCATCTACAACTGCCCAATTGAACATAGCGGCAATGCAAGTGCCCTGGATTTTAGCACTGTTGATACTCACATGTGCAGGAGTCAGATCTGCTTCGGTATTTATTTTCCCAGTATACTCCGGCGCTATAGTGAACATCTTAATACACATTACTCCTCTATACAAAACCGGTGTGTATCAAATGTATGCATTCAAATTTGTATCAACGAAATCACCTCATTTTAAATTTAAAAAATTAATATTTCAGTTCACAAGTGGT